>NC_084737.1:49776273-50056273 GCF_033978785.1 Entelurus aequoreus
ATCGGGAAAAAATCGTTTTTGAATCGAGAATCGTGTTGAATTGAAAAAAAAAATCGATTTTGAATCGAATCGTGACCCCAAGAATCGATATTGAATCGAATCGTGGGACACCCAAAGATTTACTGCCCTAATATATATATATATATATATATATATATATATATATATATATATATATACAGTATATATATATATATGTCCTTACGTAACATCACCAGAATGATTGACAATTAGGAGGACCAATAGTCAACATGATCCACCCAGAAATAAATAAAACAAATGCACGAATGCAGCTGAGATAGGCTCCAGCACCTCCCGCGACCCCAAAAGGGACAAGCGGTAGAAAATGGATGGATGGATGATCATACCCACATAGAATGAGAATTACTCCAGCTATATGTACAGTAAGTGCTTCATAGTCCATCATAGCTACAACCACTCCTAATTTGACTTCCAATCTACCGGCAGCTGTCTTAGTTTCTCTCGTCATTACCAAACAGACACATGGCAAGGAGAGTGAGAACGTGAGCTGGACAGAGACAATCATGTGCACCTCACGATGACTCATCACAGTTTTTCAAGCTTTTGCTTCTGACCCACCATGACCTCATTCCCGCATTTTACCAAAAAGGCACTGTCACATATAAAACAAACAATCAAGGCGGATTAGTACAGCTGTCAGACCTCCAGGAGTATGCATTAACTGTTGATTTGATTGAAATGACCAAACAGAGAGCACTTAACTGCCGCCCACAGTGTGAATAGAAAAAATTGGCTTGGTTTGACGGTACAAGAGGACGCTGAAAGACTACTAAGCTGTGAGCACCTTGCACAAAGTATACATGTTGCCTCATGTAAAAAGTGTGCTGTGCAAAAAGACTTGCGCTACCATAATTTATTGTCCGTAGAAAGTACTTATTTGTAAATGCTTCAGAAAACTGAAAATTTGGAAATCTTCAGGCTAAAATGCAATTATTTAGTTATGTTGGTAGCAGTGATGTGTGGTGAGATTCATGATTGGAGAGGCACTGACATTGTTTTTAACTTTAACCTATTTTAGACGTTGCTCAATAAAGACCCTGGTTCTTCTTTGTGTTTAAGTGAAAAAATGTGCGCAACAGCACGGATCTTGGCTGCACGGCATTCTCCCACCCGATTAAGTCTGTCACTGCACAGCTTAATCCAAGATGCGTACTTTGGGTGGATGAAGCCTTAAATGTGAGCATTCTGTGTCAAATCTGGCCTTCATATTCTCCCATTGACCTAAGTATTTTGTCTCTTATGTGCCTCTCGGGCTGGAATAAGTCAGGCACCTTGAGATACGAGTGCCCACGCTAATGAGTTTTCGGGATATGAGTTTTAAATTTCTTGTTATGTTTTAGTTTCTTACCCTAAATCCTACCCTATAGCATTCCCTTCCCTTTAGAATGGAAACCATAGCTTCCCCTTCACATTTTGTAAGGGTAACAGTTGTTTCGTCATAAACCCATTGTCGAAAAGCCAAAAAGACAATTACTAAAAAGATGAATATGTTACAGACAGGCTTGTGTGTTGTTGGTCTGGACCCTAGGAACTAGAGACAAAAATACATTATTTATAACTCAGCTATGTCCGGGATAAAAAGTGTGACAATCAACCCCATTCTTCTGTCTATTGTACTGTACATTACCAAGCATACCTTACTTGTATTCTAAGAGTCTTCCTTGACCTCCAGAGCAGTTGCTGCTTTGACTGCTCGGTCTGAGTCCAGGACTAACAACTGAAAATGAAACCACAGCCAGAATCAATAGAGTACTCTAATGTGATGGAAAGGACATACAGAGCAAGGATGGCCATCATACATACTGCTCTCAACAGTACTTTGAAGGACAATTTGTAATTATAGAAGTAAAACACTATGTCAGATTTGGGGTGCTTAATTCAATAATATTAAAAACAAAAACAAGTATAATGCCACTAGTGACAGGAAATGTACTAACAATAATCTGTTTGGCTGACAGTGTGATGTTGCAGCCTGTCAGTGAGTTATCACTGGCTGTAGCAGCAGTAGAGGTCGTCCAGGACATGGCTCCCCCTGCAGAGTGTTGTTATAAGTTGGATCACGCCCTCTTCACACCTTCACTATGTCTCCTACTTGCTCTCCTCCCCCAAATGTCGTCACTAAATAACTAAGTGTGGATGTTTCTGGGCGTTATTGGTTTGCGGAAATGCACAATGATAATGAAAAATTGTACACAAAGTACAAGAACACATGTACAAACATATAGAACCTATCATTCAAATTGGCTGTAGTCGACAGTCCATGTTAACCGATATGGTTGGTATGTACAATATTCGTGAACATACTGTATTGCAGGATGTAGTAAAACACATATACAAATATATTGTATCTCGAAAAAGTTGTTGCATTTGTACATGTGTCCTCTTCAAAAAGACCAATGGTTCTGGCTGGTCTGTGTAGCTAAACACAAAACAGAATTAATGGATCAAACAATCAAGTTTGGCACAAGCTGAAGGTGAAATGGTACTGGAGACAGACTACAGAATACTGAAAAATTCAAACCTGTCATTTAAATAACTCATCAGCTATTTTGCAGTCAACATTTTTTGGTAATGATGGCCACATGAATTGGAGAGTAGCTAACCATGTGTCTCTATCAATGGTGTGATATTGCACTTACATTTCTCGGAATCCCTTGGCAATTTTTAAAACGATTCATTTAACAATTCTTGCGGGCAGGAATTAGGTCACCATGCAAAATGCATAGTCACTATGCAAAGTGCGTAGGCACTATGCAACGTGTGTAGTGACTGCAAGACACATGGCACCCAGGCGGCAGAAACACTCCAAAGTTTGGTTATATTTTACGAAAAAAGATTGCAACAGCGCTACTTGCAACTGTTGCAAGGTTGCTATTTCGACAAAAGGAGGAACTACGAACAATATGCTGAAACATTTGAACTCACAGCATGCTATAACTGTAAATGAATTTTGCGTTTTTCAAGCACTCCGAACTCATCCAAGCAGCAGTCAGCTACTGTAAATACAACAGGTACTAACAAACACAAAATATTATGTTTGCGCCCTTTGCTGATTTGTCAAAGCTGTTATCACCTGTCAACCCAAGCAGCCAGCTACTCCGCCGCCAGTCTTACATCTTGCCAAGCTTCCACCTCTGGCATGGCCTCCGCTGCCAATCGTTTGTCCCGCCAAGCTGCCTGCGCTACGCCTTGCACGCCTGCCGCCCCCTCCGCTACGTCCAGCCCAGCTGCTGCCTTTTGCGCTACGCCCAGCTTGGCCACCATCCTCTCTAGTGAGTCTGCCACCAACGCCACCATCCTCTCCAGTGGGTCTGCTGCCGACTCCTCCATCCTTTCCAATGGGTCTGCCGCGGACACCACCATCCTCTCAAGTGGGTCTGCTGCCGACTCCTCCATCCTTTCCAATGGGTCTGCTGCGGACACCACCATCCTCTCCAGTGGGTCTGGTGCCAACGCCACCATCCTCTCCAGTGGGTCTGGCGCCAACGCCACCACCCTTTGTTGCACATGCCTCTGGTTAGTGGGCAAGACGCTCACCTGCTCCTGATCAGAAATCAGAGAGCTTCTTGGACCTTCCTCATTCTCCACTCAGTCTGGCAGTCTTTTTCACAATACACGATAGTTATGTTTGTTTGCTACCTACACTATTAAATGAGTATTGTTCTTTTTGTGCTATGTTTATATTACCTCCAGCTTTCCAAGCACAGGCTAGTTGAATTGAATTTACATTTGGAGAATAAATCATCATCATACCAGCACTCTGCTTCCTGACACACTTCTGAGTATTTGCATGCTTGTGACGTTACAGTATTTGCAAATGCATTGTACAATTTTCCATTATTTTCACAGTCACATGTTTTATACATATTATAACCACAGTAATTTAGGTTATTTACTGTTTCTTGGTTTGCAGGAGTCCACTGCATTTACTACTTTGATAAACTATTTTTGATTTTACTGTTACCGTTGCTATTTAACAATTACTTGCCAAAGTTTCTATGGTCATTTTTTACAGTGCAACTTTTTATACTGTTTTTTTTTTTTTTTTTTCAAAATAAGAATCGATAAGAGAATCAATAAAGAGCAGAATCAAAAGTAGAATCGCAACCCGAAAAATCTTATACATTTCCATCCCTATTATAACTGGACCTTTTCTAGCATTAATGTGCCTATGTACCTGTTCAAACCCCTGAAATAACATACACTACAAAGAGACATGATGCAATCAAATGGTTGGGAAATACTAATTTCCTAAAATTAAGAATCCATATTGAAAATACACTTTTTAAAGTGCAAAGAATTCAATTTAGGCCTGTCAAACTTAACACGATATCAACATTTTTTAACAGGCAATTAAAACACACACACGTCCATTTTGACCCTCGGGCTATTCCGTGGCTGGGGAAACTTGGCCGCGTTCACTAGTTACTGTTAAACCACAAGCTGGAAAATAGCGAGTACAACATGACAAAGAAGAGTACATTTCGGAAATATCAGGTTCAGAGCCATGGCAGGTTGTTCTCGCAACAAGAAATGACTATTTTCCTCTGTGAAACAACATCACTGCAGCAAATGCCTGCTGCGTATGTCATTCAGAGGTGGGTGGTGCTTCACATCCATGTTTAGATTACAGTTAAGGTGCTTTGATAACATAACATTTTGATTGTCACTGTGACTGCTTTACTCAGATGACATAGAACATGCCTACTCAACTGGCGGCCTGAGGGCCACATCTGGCCCACCACCCCGCAGGGAGCAACAGTGAGGCATATGTGTCACAATGACGCAGCAGTGGGGTGAGTAGAAGAAGACTACTCATTCAACCCTGAAAAAAGATCAAAATAATTGCAAAAATCTGACTTTTAACAACTGGACAACAAAGTATGAATGTTTCGCCCCGAGCAAATGCCCGAGCCATTGTTTTCTGGCGGACCTTTTAAGCGACGGACATATTGATCCAGACAAGCAGCAACAATGGTAGAAATCCCAACATGTAAATTTCATCACAAAACTTGGTCAAACTTTTGTAAGTAGATATCGTGCATAAAGATATTTATTTTGTTTTGTATTGAAATTGCTGACTTTGTGATGTATTTTGTAAAGTCAAATACAAATAAGGCAACAAGAGAAGTATCCCACACTTCTCTTTTGTAAAGTAAATATGTACAGCTGATATGGGCATCTACATCAACTATATGATTTGCCTGAGTAGCTGGACAGGACAAAAAAAAAAAAAAAGGAAAAGTAAGTGAGGCAAAGTGTGCCGAGTGAGCAGTGTCGCGAGAGAGGCGCACTGTTTGCAACGACAGACTAGAAAAGATGCCGCAGGGGGATGAACTTTGAGGAAAAGCAAGTCATTTGCTGAATGTACAGATAAGAAACTGCATCAAAAGTATCAATTCCATCACATTAATATCGATCCAATACCAATACCCACCTTGGTAGCAAAACTATTGATATTTAGATCAATACACCCACCACTAGTTGTGTGGGCTGCATTGCAAATCACATCAAATAATGATGAAAAGCAATATCTTGGCAAAGGCGACATACGGTAGCCCAACCAGAGAGGTTGTTGCTACCATAAGTAAATCATTGTCTGTGGGTTAGGGTCAACGTTCCACTCAATGTAATTTCCTCCAAATATCCATACTCTACAGTAAATGCCCTTCACCTCAGGACTTTTCGAGTAGTGTACCATAGATCATCTCAGTAAACATGGTGGAAGGATGATGAAATGGACATTGGAGTGCAGTTTCCATTGGCACTCCATTCAGAGATTAACCTTTCTTCATTTGCATTCATGGGCGGTGGCGGTTTAAGAGTTTCTGGCCATCGTTCATCCTGCTTATCTAAAGAGTCCCTTGCTCTCCATGGACACCTTCAGTCAGAGTGGAAAAATGATTACCAGCGCTCTTCTCGTGAGCTAATGTTGCAATCCCTGTGGTGCTATGTCATCATCTTAATCAGTATGTTGACACTTTGATTGGAGTAGGATTGCGTGTGATGGCAAACCTGTCCTTGGAATGTGCAGAAAAGCAGAGCGTGGAGGACATATATGGTGATATAGGAAATGAGGTATACCTCTCTGGGGAATGGTGCCGTATCTTTATCGTTCATATGGGATTCCCCTTTACTGCCCGGAGACGTATCTGGGTTTCCACCTGTCCTATTTCCAAGCAGTTCAGGAAAGATTTAATCGCTGTACACTCTTGTATGAATTCCATCAATTGTAAGGCATGATTGCATTACAGTCCTGTGTGTGTATGCCTGCATGCACCTAATAGGTCTAGGCAGTAATTAGTGGGCTGTGATACAGTAAGCAGGTCTGTAAATAATCAGAGCATCGTCAGCAGCTTGGTAAATTGCATTATGTAGGGTACAGCCTCTGTATTGTGCACTCACAAGCCATTTATTCCTGTTAAAGGCACAAACAGGTCTTTTCACTAAATGAAATGTATTGTAGTGTACCTTTGGCTTCAACATTACGCTTACAAAAGTCAATTTCTGCCTCCTAAGGTACAATTTAGGGACATAAACCTACCCTATAGGATACATTATTGGACTAGAGGCTACAACTTTTTTCATGGGCAAAATGGTACATGTGTGCTTCCAAATTGTACCAGATAAGTGTACAGCTATACAAAATAGTGACATGCTATGCGTTGACACCAATACCATACTGTACTTCCTGGAGAAAGTTTACAGCTACAGGTAGCTGTGTATGTTTTGGCTCATTGCCCTGTTGGAGGACACTTATGATGCAAGTAAGATAAATGCTTCTGACACTGGGCAACATTATTTCGCATAAAAATGCAAATTTCGCTACAGAATGCCTTGATAGTCTCAAGACGTCATTGTACCCTGCACAGATTAATGACACCCAGTGTCGGATGTAAAGTAGCCTGAGAACATCACCAAGTATCCTCCATCTTTCACATGTTCTTTTCTCTAGCATCTGTTCAATTAAAACTATGACTGTGTTTACACTGCAGGCCAAAGAGACCCCAAATCTGATTTTTTCGAGATCCGATTTTTTTCCAGCTGACTATTTACACTCCAAGTACATAAGATTTTTATCAGACTCCTATATAAACGTGCACAGGCCCTAATGTGGCCCCAATGTGGCATTGACGTCACTTGCATGTGCACTTCGATAAAGTGAAAACAAAGGAAATTGAACGGGACGAAACTATACTACTATAAAATAAAATAAAAGTGGCAACACCTTAAAAATGAGTGTTATTACACAAAAGTAAATTAAAGTAATATAATGTATGAATGGATGTTTATAGTGTAATATATTTGGGGGGGTTGTAATCTTTTTATGGCTGTTTGGTAGAGGCGACATGGAAATCAGCGTGAATCCACAGGAGCTTTATTTTTCAACTCACATGTAAGAAAATGCGCTACAACGTCAATTCCGGTCTTTCAATAATCGCTATTTCTTCGGAATCAAAATATACTAAATATTACTCAAATCTCATCCACCTCAACAAAAATGATCCTAAATTTTTGTTTAGTACAGTAGCATCGCTAACCCAACAAGGGACTCCTCCCAGTAGCTCCACCCACTCAGCAGATGACTTTATGAATTTCTTTAATAAGAAAATTGAAGTCATTAGAAAAGAGATTAAAGACAATGCATCTCAGCTACAACTGAGTTCTATTAACACAGATACGACTGTATATACGACGGACATTGCCCTCCAAAATAGTTTCTCCCTCTTTGATGAAATAACATTGGAGGAATTGTTAAAATGTGTAAATGGGACAAAACAAACAACATGTTTACTTGACCCAATTCCTGGGAAACTTATCAAGGAGCTTTTTGTTTTATTAGGTCCATCAGTGTTAAATATTATAAACTTATCACTTTCCTCTGGTACTGTTCCCCTAACATTCAAAAAAGCGGTTATTCATCCTCTACTCAAAAGACCAAACCTCGATCCTGACCTCATGGTGAACTACCGGCCGGTGTCCCACCTTCCGTTTATCTGGAAAATTCTCGAAAAAATTGTCGCACAGCAGCTAAATGAACACTTAGTGACTAACAATCTCTGTGAACCTTTTCAATCCGGTTTCAGGGCAAATCACTCTACGGAGACAGCCCTCGCAAAAATGACTAATGATCTATTGCTAACGATGGATTCTGATGCGTCATCTATGTTGCTGCTTCTTGATCTTAGCGCCGCTTTCGATACTGTTGATCATAATATTTTATTAGAGCGTATCAAAACGCGTATTGGGATGTCAGACTTAGCCTTGTCATGGTTTAACTCATCTTACTGACAGGATGCAGTGCGTCTCCCATAACAATGTGACCTCGGACTATGTTAAGGTAACGTGCGGAGTTCCCCAGGGTTCGGTTCTTGGCCCTGCACTCTTTAGTATTTACATGCTGCCGCTAGGTGACATCATACGCAAATACGGTGTTAGCTTTCACTGTTATGCGGATGACACCCAACTCTACATGCCCCTAAAGTTGACCAACACGCCGGATTGTAGTCAGATGGAGGCGTGTCTTAATGAAATTAAACAATGGATGTCCGCTAACTTTTTGCAACTCAACGCTAAGAAAACGGAAATGCTGATTATCGGTCCTGCTCAACACCGACATCTATTTAATAATACCACCTTAACATTTGACAACCAAACAATTAAACAAGGCGACTCGGTAAAGAATCTAGGTATTATCTTCGACCCAACTCTCTCGTTTGAGTCACACATTAAGAGTGTTACTAAAACGGCCTTCTTTCATCTCCGTAATATCGCTAAAATTCGTCCCATTTTGTCCACAAGCGATGCTGAGATCATTATCCATGCGTTCGTTACATCTCGTCTCGATTACTGTAACGTTTTATTTCCTCCCTATGTCTAGCATTAAAAGATTACAGATGGTACAAAATGCGGCTGCTAGACTTTTGACAAAAACAAGAAAGTTTGATCATATTACGCCTATACTGGCTCACTTGCACTGGCTTCCTGTGCACCTAAGATGCGACTTTAAGGTTTTACTACTTACGTATAAAATACTACACGGTCAAGCTCCTGCCTATCTTGCCGATTGTATTGTACCATATGTCCCGGCAAGAAATCTGCGTTCAAAGAACTCCGGCTTATTAGTGATTCCCAGAGCCCAAAAAAAGTCTGCGGGCTATAGAGCATTTTCTATTCGGGCTCCAATATTATGGAATGCCCTCCCGGTAAAAGTTACAGATGCTACCTCAGTAGAAGCATTTAAGTCTCATCTTAAAACTCATTTGTACACTCTAGCCTTTAAATAGACTCCCTTTTTAGACCAGTTGATCTGCCGTTTCTTTTCTTTTCTTTTCTACTCTGCTCCGGGGTGGACCGCTAGCCTGTTCATCGGATGGGGACATCTCTACGCTGCTGACCCGTCTCCGCTCGGGATGGTTCCTGCTGGCCCCACCATGGACTGGACTCTCGCTGATGTGTTGGACTTTCACAATATTATGTCAGACCCACTCGACATCCATTGCTTTTGGTCTCCCCTCGAGGGGGGGGTTACCCACATATGCGGTCCTCTCCAAGGTTTCCCATAGTCATTCACATTGACGTCCCACTGGGGTGAGTTTTCCTTGCCCGTATGTGGGCTCTGTACCGAGGATGTCGTTGTGGCTTGTACAGCCCTTTGAGACACTTGTGATTTAGGGCTATATAAATAAACATTGATTGATTGATTGATTAGTTTCACCTGCCTCATGTGTTCGGGACACGCACTAGCTCTAATCAGGAGATTATTATTTAAGCCTGTCGTTGCCAGTTAGTCGGTCTGGCGACATTGCTCTGTTCATGCTTGTTTTCATGCGTTACCATAGTTCTTGCTGCTCTTTTCTTGCCACAGTAAGTCTTGCTTATTTCATGCGATTCCATAGTTAATGCTATTTGTTTCATGCCATAGTTTAGTGAGGTTTTCATGTCCATAGTTTAATGTTTCATGTCCTAAGTTTTAAGCCTTAGCTTCTCGTGTGAACGGCACGCTTTCCTTTTGTTTTGGTTTTCTGTCATTTCTGCTGTGTAGGATTAATTGATTATTAAATATGTTCCTACCTGCTACCGTTGTCCGGAAAAGTCAGTTTGCATCCCGGGAGAACAATCCTCGCAGTAAGCTGCGAAAACCCCGCATTATGACAGAATGTCGCCTGCAATCTGTTTCCCGCAACGAACATGGAGGAGATGGAGGAAGATACGTGGGAGGTGTTACGTGCCATGGAGCGTCAGGACCTGATGTGGGGTTCTATAGCGGCAAGTTGATCCCGATGAGCTCCGTGTGGCCTGGGGACGTTGCCGCGTCGCTGCAGTGCCGGACGCGCCGGTAGAGACGGAAGCAGTCCAGAAGGGCTTCTCCTAGCCGGCAGGACACGTCGCACCCGCAAGCTCCTCCCTCGGACCGATGCAGGCTTCAGCCAGCCGGCCGCTCCCTGATGACGTCACGCCGCCGCCTGCTGATGACGTCATGGACCAGGAATTTTTTTTTTCTAAATTCTGTTTCTTTCAATCACTTAGCCCAAAAAGACGCTAAATCCATGATAGAACTTTACCAAAACATGTTCTTAGATATCAGAGCCAGTCAGTCCAAGTCACCTGGTAAATTTCATGCTCTGCCCCCTAAGACTCAAGCCCCGCTCACGTCACGGAAATTTTCTTTTTGTCCTCCCACACAACCTCAGGTGGGATATGAAGAAATACTTTTTGGACAATTTAAAGGGGAAGAGTTAGTACTGCAAAGGGTTCTTGGTATTTGTTCTGTTGTGTTTATGTTGTGTTAAGGTGCGGATGTTCTCCCGCAATGTGTTTGTCATTCTTGTTTGGTGTGCATTCACAGTGTGGCGTATATTTCTAACAGTGTTAAAGTTGTTTATACGGCTACCCTCAGTGTAACCTGTATCGCTGTTGATCAAGTATGCATTGCATTCACATGAGTGTGCGTACAGAAGCCGCACATATCTTGTGACTGGGCCGGCACGTTGTTAGAATGGATGAAAAGCGGACGTGACGACAGCTCGTAGAGGATGTTAAAGGCAGTGCCTTTAAGGCACGCCCCCAAGACTGGTCCGGGTGAACTACGAGATATTATGACTGATGAACACCTTCGTTCGATAATGAAGGTTGCCTCAGCTCAAAGCCTGAGCCCAGACATTAATGAACTAGCATCCAAGAAAAGATGGCAGGTATCTGGCTTGGGCACATCAGATTAGATCAGTGTGTTGCAAACTGAGCAGTTTAAAGTCCTGAATGGTTGGTGTATTCATTGTCATTTTATTTTCAAATGTATTAGCCTGTGGAAAAAGTTAATGTTGATATTTACCTCAGAAGGCTGCAAATAGAAAAGAGGCTTTACATTTGTATTTAAATTGTATTTGATATGCCATTGATATTTTTTAATTGGTATTATTATAATTTGAAACTCGATTTTGCATGTCACTATAAAGTTATATAAGCCTTGCTTGTTCAATATTAAAGTTTTAAAGTTTTTAAAGTACCAATGATTGTCACACACACACTAGGTGTGGTGAAATTTGTCCTCTGCATTTGACCCATCCCCTTGATCACCCCCTGGGAGGTGAGGGGAGCAGTGGGCAGCAGCGTAGCCGCGGCCGGGAATCATTTTTGTTGATTTAACCCCCAATTCCAACCCTTGATGCTGAGTGCCAAGCAGGCAGGTAATGGGTCCCATTTTTATAGTCTTTGGTATTCAATGCAAAACTTGTTTGGGTACCTATTAAAAGGTTAATTTGTTCAACCTTGGCCCGCGGCTTTGTTCAGTTTTAAATTTTTTTCCACTCTGTATTTGAGTTTGACACCCCTGCTGTAGGGCGTCACAAAATAGTTGCCTTTACCACCCTCCTTGCACGCCGCCTGATACTGTTGAAGTGGAAGGAGGCTGTCCCACCCTCAGTCTCCCACTGGATAAGGGATGTGCTATCAATCCTGAAGCTGGAGAAAATAAGGTATACATTACGGGGCTCTGAAAACAAGTTTTTTAAAGTGTGGAGACATTTTTTTTTTTTTTGACCAATCCTCTACACAAGTGCAGGAATAGCCCTAGACACGCACCTGAATATGACTGCCGACGTTTCAGACCTTGTCTGCTGCTTCTACAGTGTGTTTCAGCTTTCAATTACTTTGTCTCAAGTGCCTTGTATTGAACTTTTTTTTTATTTTATTTTTTTACTCTGGGTACTTTTGTACTCTTACTTTTGTTTTTGTTTTGAGTGACAGCAGGGGTAGGGTATGAAGAGGGTTTAGAATGTGTTGTTAATGTGAATGTGAAAATCAATAAAAAGAACTATGAAAGAAAGAAAAGATCTGATTTGAAGCACTTGGGAGCTTTTAGACTGGCAAAAAAATCTGATTCGTGGCACTTGAGTGCAAAAATATCAGATTTGGTGTGCAGTGAAAACAGGGCCAATGTGACCAGTGCCACGTTAATCTAATGCAAGGCCCTGGGGCTGAGAAGTTTTGAAGGCCCCCACACCATGAATTTAAAGTCATTATAAAACTGTAATACAGTATGTAGATAATCTACATCACAGAAAGCATGCTCAGTCGTTTCTTTCAGGCAAGTCTTTCCTCTTTAAACCAGAAAAACACTCTATTTTTTGATAAACATATGCATGAACTTGGACATACACATCACCAACCATCAAATATTAATACAAATGTTCACAAAAAGCAGTAACTGATCCAATTATAAGCCTATTATTATACCCTTGTATGGGCATCACGTTACTCAATCCCAGCATCATGTTGACTGCAAGTCTTCAATATAGTTGCCGATTCTCTGAAAAATAAAAAATGGACAACTTATTGGCGCAGCTGGTGTTCTAGAGAGACGTGCTTCTCAACGGAATTCATGCCACCTCTGCAAGCCGCAAAATCTTGGTGAAAGCCCCGCACCTACGAAGGTGATAAAGCTCCATTATGCCCGGTATGTCTTTTCCAAGAAATAATCGCAAAACTGTGGCAAAAACTTGTACAACATTATTTGGATCTTCCCTTCCCTGGTTTGCTCTAATGGCTTTTCTGAATAAGGCAAGGAGACTAGAATTGAAGATTAGCATGTTTTTCTACAAGTGGAGTAAGTACAAACAATTGCAATACAAGTGCTGGAGAAAGGATTGTGTCCTACAAAGTCTGATGCGCTCTCTCTGAATGGTCCCTTTACACATATACTTTTGTCCACCTTTCTGCCCCCCCCCCGGGGGAGTTGTTTGGGCTTTGTCCAGTGAAACTGAAAGTTAACAAACACACACGTGTCCACTCTACTTTCGCTTCTTTCTTGGCACCTCTTTTCACTATCAAAACTTATTTTCTTTACTTAATAATTTAAAATTGTTAAAATTTTGAAGACAAAATATGTGTATTTGCAAAGATAAAAACACAGGGTGTATTCATTGTGTTATGTTCTTGAACATAACAAAGTGAATAGAGAGTGAGACTCCCTATGCATGCCACTCTGTTTCATGTTAGAAAATGATCTCTTAACATGTAATGTACAGAATATTTTTTCTGCAGGTTCTGACTTTTTTGCTGTGTTCTTCAATCTTGCACATAAATAACCTCATATGTAATATAGGTGCATTACAAAATAGCACCTGGGCTACCGCTCGTGACGTCATCAGACTGATGCAAGAACACGCCTACATTTTGGAGTTAAAAGTGGTCGTTTCAAAATGTGCTGAAACTCATTGGAAAACAAACCTAAAGGATTTCTGTCTGTATGTTGGGAGGGAATTTTATCTGTAGACATACTTTTTAAGTCAATAATTATATAATAAGTGCCAATGTTGTCAAACTTAGAGGAGCCCTTTGGAATACATCCTGTTATTTTGTTACTGTGTTTTGTATTATTTCCTGTACAGCGCACTTATTTTTCATTACACTTCCTGTTTGCCCCTACTCTCAGCAGCTTCACCTTTGGCTTGACCTGGTTTAGTGATTTAAGAAGCTCACCTGCTGGAAGGGTCTCATCAGGAAGTTTTATTTGCCAGCCTTGCCAAACAAACGAGGTTGGTTCATTGTCTGGTTCAGCATGCTTACTGTTTGTGTGTTTCGACTTCAACCTGTTTTTGTTGGCATTTTGCCTTGCCTTGTAAATCGCTTGTTTTTTGACTCAGCCGTGGTCCATTGCTGCGGCCACGCTCGTGCAACCTTATTTTGTTGTCCCTAAAAAATTACCTCCTTTCCAGCTTGTCTACCTGTATCTGCATCCTGGGGTCACACCAACAGTAACCATGAGCGCATGTAACAAAAGGGCTACTGTCATTTTCAAGATACTGAAAACAATAAATTTGTCCAATGTCTTAAGTAGTGGAAATGAAGACTTACGACAAAGGCATCAAGATGTTAAAATTGATTTGAGTAGCCAAGAAGAAAAAAATATTCTTGCAGTATCACTTAATATTTCAATGTTTTTGTTTGTTTTTAATGTCTGATGTCAATATAACTGTGAAAATGAAAAGAAGAGGACACATATTGCTGTATTTTTTTCTAGTCCTCTTACCATAGGCCTTGGATCTTCAGGGTTCTGTGCAGGAGCTGAGCTGTTCCCAGCAATGCACTTTTCTAGATGGAGATGTGGGATGTTGTTTCTGGTAACTGCTGGATCCAAAGCCTCAGATGAGTGATACAAAATAATTATAATCATACCAGCTCGGACGTCGCCCATGTCAAGTATTGTGAAACCAAGATACTCTGGTGAGATTTTGGCTACTGGAATAACAACAAGACATGTGTGGATAAAATGTATATTTGTATGTTATCCTCATGTGTGCATGCTTCCTCCAACCGTCCAAAAAATATGCACATACAGTCGTCCCTGTGAGGAACTCGCATGGCTGCCGTTTGTGTGACCCCAAGATGCAAGAACCAGGCGGAGGATGAGCAGGTAAGATGATTTTAATTATCATAAACAGAAAATAAAGCAGTCTTGCATAAATGTTCCAAACATAGAGAGTCTATCATCGAGCACTGAGGAGTGCTCGAGACCAAGCATAAATAGCATACATGCTGATTGGCAGCAGGTGTGGACCGGCTGCCAATCAACGGCAGGTGAGGAAAAAACAGTGCTCAGCGGTACAAACAGGAAATATAACAAAATAAGAGCACTGACAGGAAGTAATACAAAAACCAGGAAACAAACCGAAATGAAGTGACCGATCGTCGCAGTCCCTTGTTTATTGCGATTAGTTGAGTGCAGGCCTGGCAGTGGTAAACAAATATTATTAATACATTGAACATGTTTATACTGACCAAATTTTTCCGACTATAAATCGCATTTAAAATCCTTTCAATTTCTCAAAAGTTGACAGTGCGCCTTATAACCCAGTGTGCCTAATGTACGGAATAATTTAATTTAAAGCAATTTTATTTGGTACATGGTGTAATGATAAGTGTGACCAGTAGATGGCAGTCACACATAAGAGATACTGCCATACGAGAAGATAGAACATTATACACGGCGCTCAAAAATCTGTCAAAATGTTTTCGTATGACTTTGGTAAGCTATAAAGCCGCACCGTCTGATGGATTGTCATAGCATTATGGCTACCATAGTCGGACGTGCTGTACTTGAACATGTAGTTATAATTATGGTGTGTATAAGGACCTCAAAATGGCATCTATTCGCAGACATTATCTGGCGTTTTGTTTCGCAATATTTTGCAAAACCATCTTTTCTTACCTTCTGGTACCTGCTGATGTGTATTTGGGGTCTGCATAAGTCCTGAAAATGTGCGCGCATCCGCCATTGTAGTCCGTGCTGACACAGTAGTTGATAAGCTTCTTCTTTTTCTCTATCTTCTTGTTATGAGGCATTCATCCGCCGCTCTTGGGAGTCGGGACAGATTGTTGGAATTACCCTGCTAAAATATCTAGTTTGACTGCACGGACCACCATCAAAATAATTATATATATTAATATATTATATATTGCATAGGCTTACTTTGATGGCAAACTAATGCCAACAGTAAAATTACCACTACATTTCGATCAGCATAACTCCATGTTGCAGCCAACCTGACACACTGCATTCTCTTCCATGTACGCACATCACCAGTTTTCAGTGCAGAGTGCGATTCTATGAGCCAACCCACGTTATGCAAAAACCATGTTACGCATAAATCATATAGCCTACTACCATATCAATACACAAAGTAGAACATCATTACATGAAATGCATTATATTGTGCCAAGCTAATACCACCCCATATGTGCCTGAGGCACATACAGTACCAGAAACCGCAATTAGCCGTGCTAATGTTGGAACACATTTCCTCAGTGTATCAGCATATTCAGAACGAAATAGGCACTGATATTACCCATATCCACATAGGTTTTATTTGTCGAAATAATATTTTGACCTGTCAGTTGGATGACACATCGACATAAAGGCTAACGAGCATATATTTCCCCCGTTAGCCTGTATGTCAATGTGTCACCGGGCTAGCATGCTAAGCATCACACTATAAGCAATCGTTGCACGAACATACTAGCTTTGTTAGACAAGATCATAGTCTGTATAGGACAATATAGTTTACATACGAAATGTACATCCATCCATCCATCCATCCATCCATCCATCCATCCATCCATCCATCTTCTTCCGCTTATCCGAGGTCGGGTCGCGGGGGCAGCAGCTTAAGCAGGGAAGCCCAGACTTCCCTCTCCCCAGCCACTTCGTCCAGCTCCTCCCGGGGGATCCCGAGGCGTTCCCAGGCCAGCCGGGAGACATAGTCTTCCCAACGTGTCCTGGGTCTTCCCCGTGGCCTCCTACCGGCCGGACGTGCCCTAAACACCTCCCTAGGTAGGCATTCGGGTGGCATCCTGACCAGATGCCCGAACCACCTCATCTGGCTCCTCTCGATGTGGAGGAGCAGCGGCTTTACTTTGAGCTCCCCCCGGATGACAGAGCTTCTCACCCTATCTCTAAGGGAGAGCCCCGCCACCCGGCGGAGGAAACTCATTTCGGCCGCTTGTACCCGTGATCTTGTCCTTTCGGTCATAACCCAAAGCTCATGACCATAGGTGAGGATGGGAACGTAGATCGATCGGTAAATTGAGAGCTCAGTTCCTTCTTCACCACAACGGATCGATACAGCGTCCGCATTACTGAAGACGCCGCACCGATCCGCCTGTCGATCTCATGGTCCACTCTTCCCTCACTCGTGAACAAGACTCCGAGGTACTTGAACTCCTCCACTTGGGGCAGGGTCTCCTCCGCAACCCGGAGATGGCACTCCACCCTTTTCCGGGCGAGAACCATGGATTCGGACTTGGAGGTGCTGATTCTCATCCCAGTCGCTTCACACTCAGCTGCGAACCGATCCAGTGAGAGCTGAAGATCCTGGCCAGATGAAGCCATCAGGACCACATCATCTGCAAAAAGCAGAGACCTAATCCTGCAGCCAACAAACCAGATCCCCTCAACGCCTTGACTGCGCCTAGAAATTCTGTCCATAAAAGTTATGAACAGAATCGGTGACAAAGGGCAGCCTTGGCGGAGTCCAACCCTCACTGGAAACGTGTCCGACTTACTGCCGGCAATGCGGACCAAACTCTGGCACTGATCATACAGGGAGCGGACCGCCACAATCAGACAGTCCGATACCCCATACTCTCTGAGCACTCCCCACAGGACTTCCTGAGGGACACGGTCGAATGCCTTCTCCAAGTCCACAAAACACATGTAGACTGGTTGGGCAAACTCCCATGCACCCTCAAGGACCCTGCCGAGAGTATAAGCTGGTCCACAGTTCCACGACCAGGACGAAAACCACACTGTTCCTCCTGAATCCGAGGTTCGACTATCCGGCGTAGCCTCCTCTCCAGCACACCTGAATAGACCTTACCGGGAAGGCTGAGGAGTGTGATCCCACGATAGTTAGAACACACCCTCCGGTTCCCCTTCTTAAAGAGAGGAACCACCACCCCGGTCTGCCAATCCAGAGGTACCGCCCCCGATGTCCACGCGATGCTGCAGAGTCTTGTCAACCAAGACAGCCCCACAGCATCCAGAGCCTTAAGGAACTCCGGGCGGGTCTCATCCACCCCCGGGGCCTTGCCACCGAGGAGCTTTTCAACTACCTCAGCAACCTCAGCCCCAGAAATAGGAGAGCCCACCACATATTCCCCAGGCACTGCTTCCTCATAGGAAGACGTGTTGGTGGGATTGAGGAGGTCTTCGAAGTATTCCCTCCACCGATCCACAACATCCGCAGTCGAGGTCAGCAGAACACCATCCTCACCGTACACTGTGCTGATAGTGCACTGCTTCCCCCTCCTGAGGCGGCGGATGGTGGTCCAGAATCGCTTCGAAGCCGTCCGGAAGTCGTTTGCCATGGCTTCCCCGAACTCCTCCCATGTCCGAGTTTTTGCCTCCGCGACCGCCTAAGCCGCACACCGCACACCGCTTGGCCTGTCGGTACCTGTCCGCTGCCTCAGGAGTCCTATGAGCCAAAAGAACCCGATAGGACTCCTTCTTCAGCTTGACGGCATCCCTCACCGCCGGTGTCCACCAACGGGTTCTAGGATTACCGCCACAACAAGCACCAAGTACCTTGCGGCCACAGCTCCAACCAGCCGCCTCGACAATAGAGGTGCGGAACATGGTCCATTCGGACTCAATGTCCAGCACCTCCCTCGTGACATGTTCAAAGTTCTTCCGGAGGTGGGAATTGAAACTCTCTCTGACAGGAGACTCTGCCAGACATTCCCAGAAAACCCTCACAATGCGTTTGGGCCTGCCAGGTCTGTCCGGCATCCTCCCCCACCATCGCAGCCAACTCACCACCAGGTGGTGATCGGTAGAAAGTTCCGCCCCTCTCTTCACCCGAGTGTCCAAAACATGAGGCCGCAAATCCGACGACACAACTACAAAGTCGATCATGGAACTGCGACCTATGGTGTCCTGGTGCCAAGTGCACATATGGACACCCTTATGTTTGAACATGGTGTTCGTTATGGACAATCTGTGACGGGCACAAAAGTCCAATAACAAAACACCGCTCGGGTTCAGATCCGGGCAGCCATTCTTCCCAATCACGCCTCTCCAAGTTTCACTGTCGCTGCCAACATGAGCGTTGAAGTCCCCCAGTAGAACGAGGGAATCACCCGGTGGAGCACTCTCAAGTACTCCCTCGAGTGAATCCAAAAAGGGTGGGTACTCTGAGCTGCGGTTTGGCGCGTAAGCGCAAACCACAGTCAGGACCCGTTCCCCCACCCGAAGACGGAGGGAAGCTACCCTCTCGTCCACCGGGTTGAACTCCAACATGCAGGCTCTGAGCCGGGGGCAACAAGAATTGCCACCCCAGCCCGTCGCCTCTCACTGCCGGCAACGCCAGAGTAGAAGAGAGTCCAGCCCCTCTCGAGAGAACTGGTTCCAGAGCCCATGCTGTGCGTCGAAGTGAGTCCGACTATGTCTAGTCGGAACTTCTCCACCTCGCGCACTAGCTCAGGCTCCTTCCCCCCCAGCGAGGTGACGTTCCACGTCCCAAGAGCTAGCTTCTGTAGCCGAGGATCGGACCGCCAAGTGCCGTGCCTTCGGCTGCCGCCCAGCTCACATCGAACCCGACCTCTATGACCCCTGCTATGGGTGGTGAGCCCATTGGAGGGGGAACCCACGTTGCCTCTTCGGGCTGTGCCCGGCCGGGCCCCATGGGGACAGGCCCGGCCACCAGGCGCTCGCCATCGTGCCCCACCTCCGGGCCTGGCTCCAGAGGGGGGTCCCGGTGACCCGCGTCCGGGCGAGGGAAATCTGGGTCCATAGTTTTTATTTCTCATTGAGGTCTTCGAGCTGCTCTTTGTCTGATCCCTCACCTAGGACCAGTTTGTCTTGGGAGACCCTACCAGGGGGTATAAAGCCCCCGGACAACATAGCTCCTAGGATCACTGGGACACGCAAACTCCTCTACCACGGTAAGGTGGCAGCTCAAAGAGGAGCTGAAATGTACATTTAAATTTATTTCAAGTAATAATAAAACGTAAATGCCTGACTTACCTATTAAGGAGGAAATTAGCAAGTTTGGCGTCAGATGAAAAAATCCTTTCCGCTTTTAATCATCTCCATCTTTCAAAGGCATCCCCCATACACATCCTCGTTTTGTTCCTGGCTTTGTCATGAATAAGTTGAGAATCGTAACGATGCCTTTTAAATTTACAAAGGTCTGACATGTTCAGTAACTTTACCAGTGGCAGTAGCTCGACGAAGGTGGCGGTGCGTAACTGGCAACCTGGATGTGACACACTCACAGACTTTGTAACTGGTGAAACGATAACGATCAAAATGAGAATAATAACTATATTTCGGGGCTGTAAATCTAATTTTGAAATGAGCATATACCGGCTGAACTACCGTTACCAATCATAAAGGTATTTGAAAAGAACATGATTTGTTAATGCCTTTTGACATATCAGGGCCATTCAACGATGACTTGAAATGAAATTATTACATATGGTACCTTTAAAGCCTGTCGAAATTGCATACATGCAAACTCTAAAAGCTTTAGACCAATAACAAAAAACACACCATCATTGTAAAATCTTAAAGAAAGATTAATTGCTGAGTTGGGAAAATAAAAAGCAGATACTTCTTTACTGTACAATATTCTCCATGGACTATCTCCACCTCCACTAAAATAATTTATAAAGAAAAACCTAAATCGATCGACTAGATCAAGATGGTGACTGTCTGGTTCCATTTAGAAGTGCTTTTGGGCAGTCAGTTTTTTCATATCACTTGTGGAACACAACAACGTACCAAGTAACATACCAGACTTACAAACTCTTACCTCTCAGATCTAAAACTGGGGTTACTTGAAAATCAAAACTGCACTCATAATTAATCTTAAAATCCACTGGATGTGTTGTATTATCACATGTAATTAATCTAATTGATAACTGTATTTTTAATGTATGGGTTGTTTTTTGGGGGGATGTTGCTGGTGATAAACCACTCTTGTGACCCTGTCTGCTTACATACACTTTGTTATGTATGCAAATGTTGTGAAATAATGTGTGCATATTCACACCTACGTATGCTAACCTGTGCAATAATACCTACACACACAAGGGGGTGTGCAAAATAAGTAAAATAAGGTAATGTGCAATTTACACCAGCACTTCACAAACTTGTGAATTAGCACTTTGTAGCAGGCAATGTGAAATTATCTTTTTGTGTATCTTAATACTCAATCAATTTAGCACTTAAGCACTTTAGCACTGAAGCACTTTTGCACTTAAGTCCAACTTGTTATGGTAATGTAATTGCTGGTCTGTCATTAGTAATTTGGTTTGGTTCATATTTTTAGTCCCACTGTACTTCCTATTATTATTGTTACGTACGGCGGGGGAAGAAGACGGCACGACACAGGAAGTATCGCTCAACAGGAATTGATTGAGCTTGATGATGCGGTGGAGTGTGTATGCTTCTATGTGTGTGAGTGCAAGACTATGTGAAGGAATTAACAAGGAAATGTTACCAGGAGGTTGTTGTAGGTGCGTGTTGGTTGAGAAGGCAGAAAGTCCAAAGGGGTTTGGCTGAAGAAGGTCCGTAACACAAGCGGGAGGTCCGTGGGGCTGGAGCGAGGTTGTCAAGAGGTCCGTGTCCAAAGCAGAGGTTGTTATCAGGGAGGCAGTCAGAATCCACAGGGGGTCTAGGGAAGTGAGGCGCACAGCTCACTTTCAAGGCGACAAAGGGTATTCTGAGGGAACAAGGGAAACGACAAGGACAGATGAGCACAAGGGCAGAGGTTCACGGAGAGCAAAACAACAGGAGAGGAGCCAGAGACGCGATAGCTTATTGAGGGACAGAGAACTACGTTCTAGCACTGGATCTCAGGATGCGCTGGTCTTTATGGTGTCGAGCCTCATTAGATCCAGGTGCGGAGATTGCAGATTGACCGCAGCCATGCAGGTGCCCGGCAGCGGTCTGAGAGGAACGAGCAGGGGCGTGTCCAGAGGCGCTCCCAGAAGGTTTGTGCATGCGCCGTAACAATTATTGTTTTATTGTTGTATATGATGATGAGTTGGAGTGTGTATGCTACTCTAGTTAAATGGTGCAAGACGATGTGTAGAATTAACCATGTAAATGTTACCAAAGGTTGTTGTATGTGCGTGTTGGATGAATCCTTCGTCAGATCGAAGGGGGAAGGCAAGAAGGCAGTCCGTGGGCAAGCGAGCGGTCGGGGGCTGGAGAGAGGCGACGAGGTCCGTGTACAAGCGAGGCTCGAGGATCGAGGGAAGCAGTCCAGAATCCGGGGGAAGTTGAGGCACGCAGCTCGATGACGGGAAAACAGAGGGAACACTGCGGGGAACACAGAGGACATAAGACACGGGCACAGGGAAAGCACAGAGAGAGCAAGTACGCGGAGGGAAGCCAGAGACGGGAGGCTTACTACGAGGAGTGAACTATGTTCCGGCACTGGATCTTCGGGTACGCTGATCTTTATGCCGTCCGCCTTCATCAGACCCAGGTGTGCAGATTGCCGATTGATTGCAGCCGTGCAGGCGCGTGGCCGCGAAGCGGTAAGAGCGAGCAGGGGCGTGTCCCGGGGCGCTTCTAGCGGAGGTGTCGGCTGCGTTTGCAGAAGCTGTTAGTATGCGCTACGATGCCCAACTGCAGCCCATGCAGCTCCACCAGGGATGTAAGTGACAGATGACATGCGGGATTGGACATGCGCCGTGACACAGTGTCTTTGCCAGACACAAAAGCCTCACCATCGATAATAATATTGTGTGCCACTCAGTGCAGCAAGAGTACTGCCTTTCTATCAGCATAGCTTGGCAAGCTGTACATTTACACCACCAAGTCATGCCGGTCCTGACTCTCTCTGCGTCCGTCTGCTCACACGTTCCGCCGTCTCTTCATGCTAACTCTGCTTCTACAACCAGTAGGTCATCCTCCGTATATTCAGTTTAAAAAAAGATAAGGTTGTGAATCCTCTTTTGTCCAAAAATAGTCGTGTTTATCGTCTATTACGAAGTCTGCCATGACTAGCAAACACACACGTTTGTTGACAAAGTAGGAAGTAAGTTGCTATGAGCAGTGAAGTCATTGCGCCCAGGAAAGAAGTTCTGCTAATGCATGAAATGACCAAAATACAGTAAAAAATGTACATATTACATATTATGAACATGTATGTAATTATATTATATACATACTTAATTCATGTATATACATTAGAACGTTGATGGAGGAAATTGTTTTAGTGGACTTTGCAGTGGTGTGCCCTTAGGGCCAGCAATGTCTTCTATGCTGGGCTAACATAACCAGAAATCATGATCATAATTAAATATAAAGTACTTTTTAATTTACTTTCCCTAAATATTTAAAAGTATTCGTATTCTAATCATGTCATATTATGCTCCTTCCAATACAGTTGTTTTTAGTTTAGAGTTTGTATCCAATCAGAATTCAGCTAGCTTATGTTGCCATGCTGTACAAAATCTGCCCAGAGCCTTCAAAATTTACAATGCAGGCGTCTTGGCGGACACATAGAGGTGACAGACAATTGCGATAGCCAATCAGATCACGACTTGTTGTCAATTAGGCCTTCGAGCTGGCCTAACGCTGTGATTTGATACTCACTTGGGAATCTCAAGTGAGTATCCAATCAGAATTTGCGAAAACAGGAAGTGGCCATACGAGCCATAGAAAACCACAGAAAACTCACCGGTACAATAAACACGTTTGTCTTACACCTAGGAATCCGCTGTGGACAGACGAAGACAATCAATGCAGGTTTAGCGAGCGGTGCGCGCTCCCGCGAAGGAGATACATTTTTGGCAGGCAATCACATTTTGGCACAACACCGGCGGCGAAATGGTTTCCCCGCCACTTTCACACGAATCAACCGACTACTACTACCACACCACTGGCTTATACGGCGTCGATTGGGTGCTACAAACTGTGAGTTCAAATATTGTATTTCTTTATTTTTTTCATGTTTCATTTGTTTTATACAGTTCTTTTAATTTTGACAGTACCACGCAAGATATGTTTTAATTGCTGAAGCGGGTTTATTGAATATTAAATGCGCCAAAAAATAGACCCTTTTGTACATTGTTGATGGGATTCAATGTGCAGTAGCATGCAAGTGTGTTTCTGTATATATCCAGCCGTGTCCATGTGGTAACATAAATTACGATATTTTGAAAGGTGAAGTCAGACTAAGTAGGACATCACTGAAGGCCTAGGTGAGAAACGCACGGCCCGCCACTGTGACTTTGAAGGCATCTAGGAATATGCGGCAAAAATGCTTGTCTCCAAAGTTTTGATCTGAACCCGGGGTAGTGTCGCATGTTTATGCGGGGTCGTTCTCCCAAGATGCAGATGGACAACTACGGACGAAAGTGTGAAGTTAGGATATGATTTATTCCTCATAAACCATAGCACAAACCAAAGACAGGAAACACACAAAAAGGATGCGTGCCGATCGCACACGGAAGCTAAGGTAAAACTTAGCACAGGACTCACGAACTAGGACACAGGAATAACCAAACGTAACGTGTTGCATACTGCAAATAACGAAGCCAGACAGTGTGTGGCGAGCAACGTGAAAAAATAGCTCTCTGATTAGTGCCCGGCAGCAGGTGAGCATCCCGAATACTAATCAGAGGCAGCTGAAACCAATCAGCACCCATGGTAACCAAAACAAATCCAGGGGTGCACAAAACAGGAACTGAGGGAGTTCAAAACTAACAGAACAATACCTAAACAAAAATGATCAAGTGGATAGATATGTTAACGATTAAAACACAGATAGAAAGCCAATATTAATTTTTTTCTCGGTGGTTTGCTCACACAAATGTTAACTGTATACAGTTGCATTGCATAAACTAAGTACAAATACCTCATTGCAATAGATTACTAAAATGAGTGTTTTTCTCTGTGCAATAAAATAGATACATTAAGTTTTGGAGCAGTGTTTCCACTGTGCTTCCCCTTTAACGTGCGCGGAGTCTGGAGAAAGAAAGAAAGAGGGAGAGCAGCAGTGAGGGGCGAGGCGCGTTGTGCAGAAGCTCTTAGTATGCGCTACGATGCCCAACTGCAGCCCATGCAGCTCCACCAGGGATGTAAGTGACAGATGAGCGACGCGGGAAGAGCAGGTTGCTCCACACGGCCGTGACGTGATGGAACAGCCGCTGGACGTGCGAGTCCAATAAAAGGCAAGCAGGAGAATGAAGGCTCACCACCAACGTAAAGGAACACTTGATGAAGAGGAGGCAAACTGGATAACATTTCATGCATCTCAGCATCAGGAGAAACGGGGTGAATTCCTGCATGCCATTAGCTGCAATATTAATAATAATGATATCAGGTAATGCTGTCATCTGGTTTGGTTAGTGCATGCATATAACTGTGGCTGCATCCACACGAAGGGGCTTTAAATGGCTTAAGCATGTTTGGCACCTGTCACTTCCAACTAAGTCACTAGTCTGCCAATCAATAACAAAAACAACTATTCATGCTCATGTTGGAATGACAGTGCATGAGCTTTGCTGTTTTGTCTGAAATGTCATGTTTGCTTCATTGACTAAGACTGGTTTATTATATGGAATGTGAACATTTAAAGTATATGTGCAATATCTTTTTATAGGGGTAAAATGGCAGGCAATAACATAATAATTATATATAAATGTTTATCTTTTAATGGATGATGCATTACAGCTGATTTTTGTCCTAGAATGGAATCCAAAGTATACATAATGATATTAGCATACCTCGCTGCCTCCCCTTTTCAAGTCTGTTGGAAGATATGTGGCACTCCATCCCACACTATGCTGAATAAAACATTGCAAAAAGTTGCTCATGCCTGTAGTTTCATTGAATCAATGCAACAGCACGACTCCAACCTGTAACCCATAGCTGCATCATCCTGGCATGTATCGGCTGCGTATGAGCTGTGAGATGAGGGGATGTAACTCCTGCATCCTCATCCCTTGTACTCTCTCCACTCCCCATGGCACCTCGTTGCAGAGCCGGACTTTTTCGGTGATATATGGGAAAGGAGCTGGCTGGACGGCAAGGGGTGACATTGATACTTCTGTTGGACTTGTTGGGCATCATCACTGCACATATCAGCAACAATAAGCAACACAAATAACAAAGGTGGGTCTTTATTATTTATTTCCAAATGCATTTTTGTCAACTTACAAAGCATGTATCTTAAATAAAGTTAGATGGCAACTGACAATGCGATTAATCAGTGGCTTATTGGGCATACAATATTTAATTTTACACATAAAAGCTTTGGAAAGTAATCTCAAATTGTACGGAGCACTCAGCATATAATCGGATCTGTTGGTTGTAATTGCACCCTGTAAGAGCTAATACAATATTACTGGATGGCATATTGATCCAACAGCAGGCTCGAATGAGAGAGAACTCATAACCTAATACTCAGAGACAAAGTGGAGCCGATGTGCTCAAATGCTCGGGCCCCTCCTTGCTCCTGTCTTTCAAATGTCCTGGCCTTGCTTGACTGCAGGAATGTTTATGATTTAATGTAGGCCTACTGACACTTAAGAATGGGTACTAAATTCGTTACATTTTACCGGGTATCGATTCACGTAAAATCAAACTGTTGTTCACAATGTCACGGCAGGGTGCAGACTAAACAAGGGATCAAACATTAGGTGAGGTAACTCAGTGGACTCAGCCAAACTGCCCCTAGGCAAAGTTGTAATTTTCATTGCCAACAAAGCAAGTATGTCTGATAGAAAACGCTCAAACGTAAAGTAAAAATGTGTTAATGCAATGCTGATTACCATATACATGCTGCTGATTATCATTAGCAATTTTACATGGCAATTTCAACGCCTCCAAATGTGTAATGGAAACTACAATTAAGATGCACGTTACTACCAAACAGCAAGTGTTAAAGAAGTACAATACTTACAATATAAATATTTTATAGGGCGCAACATAAGGCTAGACTGGCACGTTGCACTTCAAAGGAAAGGCTCTTTCCTAGCTAGGCAACACACGTCTTGCTACCGCATGCAAAGTCTACTATACTTTAAAATGAGACCCAGAAATGTAGTTAAAAACAATATACAACAACTGGTTAGCACAAGTATCATAATCCGCTACTTTTTATATATTGAATCAAAAAAATGATTTTATTATTAAACAATTAACAACATGTATCTATACACACAACTTCAATCCCGGTATCAATTCAAATGTGGAAGGTACCCAAATAATTATGTTAGAAATTATATTAAAATTACTCTTTATTCCCCGCTCTAGGTCTTAACAGGCGTATCTCCTGTGGCCAAACGTGGCCCTGCCTCATTTGAAAGCTCCAGGTCCCATCGCCTTCCAGCATGACGGTTGCGACCAGCGACCCGACAGACGAAGCGGCAGCACATCCGGGTCAGCCTCATGACCACTATGGCCCAGACCCAGATCATGAGTGCTGCGAGAGGGTCGTCATCAACATCTCAGGCTTACGCTTTGAGACGCAACTTAGGACCCTGTCCCAGTTTCCGGAGACGCTACTCGGCGACCCCAAGAAAAGGATGAGATACTTCGACCCTCTTCGGAATGAGTATTTTTTCGACCGCAATCGACCAAGTTTTGATGCCATTCTTTATTATTACCAATCGGGAGGGAGGCTGCGCCGGCCTGTTAATGTCACTCTTGATATTTTTTCTGAAGAGATTCGCTTCTATGAGCTGGGAGAGGAAGCTATGGAAATATTTAGGGAGGATGAAGGTTTCATAAAGGAAGAGGAGCGCCCATTGCCAGAAAATGAGTTCCAGAGACAGGTGTGGCTGCTCTTTGAGTACCCAGAGAGCTCAGGTCCAGCTCGAATCATTGCCATCATCTCCGTCATGGTGATTCTTATCTCGATTGTTAGCTTCTGTCTGGAGACACTGCCAATTTTCCGGAACGAAGACGAGGAGATGTACAACTCTCCCTTCCAAACCCTTTCCAATGTCACAATGACGTATTACCCATCATCATATTTTACTGACCCTTTCTTCATTGTGGAGACCCTTTGTATCATCTGGTTCTCATTTGAGTTCTTAGTCAGGTTTTTTGCATGTCCCAGTAAAGCTGGATTTTTTGGGAACATCATGAACATCATTGATATCGTAGCAATCATTCCCTACTTCATCACTCTTGGCACAGAGTTAGCAGAGAGGCCAGAGGATAGAGAGACGGGACAGCAAGCTATGTCCTTAGCTATTCTCCGTGTCATTCGGCTTGTAAGAGTGTTTCGTATCTTCAAACTCTCCCGCCACTCCAAGGGACTTCAGATCTTGGGGCAGACTCTGAAGGCCAGTATGCGTGAGCTCGGACTGCTCATTTTTTTTCTATTCATCGGCGTTATTCTCTTCTCCAGTGCTGTTTACTTTGCCGAAGCAGACGAGCCAGAATCCCAGTTCAGCAGCATTCCAGAAGCCTTTTGGTGGGCAGTGGTTTCCATGACAACTGTGGGCTACGGCGACATGGTCCCGACAACCATCGGCGGAAAGATTGTGGGGTCTCTTTGCGCTATTGCCGGTGTGTTGACCATTGCGCTGCCGGTACCAGTAATCGTGTCCAACTTCAACTACTTCTACCACAGAGAGACTGAGGGTGAAGAACAGGCGCAGTATCTAAATATCCCTAGTGTGCCTAAGGCCAGCTCAACTGATGACCTAAAGAAGAGTGGCCGCAGTGGCAGCGGGTCAACTCTCAGCAAGTCGGATTATGTGGAGATTCAAGAGGCTGCCAACCACAGTACTGAGGACTTCAGACCAGAGGGCATGAAAACAGGAAACTGCACCGTAGCCAACACCAACTATGTAAACATCACTAAGATGCGTACGGATGTATAATGTGAGCTATTTTGAAGATTGTTTTCATCTATCATCTGCAGACACTTGCACAGAAAAATGAAAGAGTGGTCTGGTATTTCAGGTCCAGTGTGGGAGTCTAGAGCAGATGATTTGATGTAAAAGTCAACCGAAGACCGGATGTTTGCTCACATCCGAAGGAACTTGAGCACATGACAGAACTACAACCTGTCATTTTTGGGACATCCTTGACTTCTGCATGGAGTTAGTCTTACTTATTATGACAGTAGTTGCCCAGCTCACAAACGTAGCCAAATACTAGCCTAAGAAGTAATAATAATCAACAGTCTCACGGGACCACCTGTTGCTCCATCATATTACAAACTGTGGCCAGAAGACAATGCACAATACGATCAGCATACTGTTGTCAAGGTTTAAGATTAAATCATACCATAGTTTCAGCAAAATACGTTACTCCAACTGCCAAGGTCTTAGCCATACTTTCAAGAACAGCAACAGAGGATGGATGCTAATACCCATCTGGCCTGATGGTCATTTAAGGCTCCCTCAATAGGCTCCTTAAGGACCTAAGTGCACAAGCATTCTTTGCTCATTATTATCTGTACCAGTGGCCTCTGTAGAGACCAATATATGGACCACGGGGAAGTGCTGTGTGTGTGGACCACAACAGTGCTTGTTTTTTTATTTATTTCCTCAATGAAGCATTAGTGGATATACAAGAGTGAATCTCTCATTTATACATCACATGTTAATTTAGTAGTCGCCTGATTGTGTGTTAAGATAAACACATCAAGAATCTAGGTGGTGTTCTACGTTAGTGCCTATTTGTATGTAAAAAAATATTTTTAGTTCTACCTGTAAGTGTCTCTTTAACTGCCACCAAGCCCAACTGTAACAGGAAAACTATGTAGTTTGACGCCACTGCCCAGTATAAACAACATTGTCCTTTACTTCATAGCATTCCATAATTGTAGGAACAGTCGTATGAATAAGCCACAAAAGATGTAGTGATATTACATAATTTGTACTAACACTTATAACAGCAAGGGTAAATAATTGCTTAAAGGTACAGCTAATTAAGGCTTATAGTGTATTAACCCAACAAGCCCAAAAAAGCATCACAAAATATAAGAATAGAAAAGAGATAGCAGCTTTGTCATAGTACGCTTTGGCATTTAGTACAACAAACAATTCATATTTTTATTAGCTTGCTGTTACATGAGAAAGCATAATAACAACAAACCAAAGAAAAACATAGTTCCATTTGGATTGGCATCATGAGAAGGTAAAAATATATATGCTTCGCATTTATACAATCATTCAACTGGTACTCAGATCTATAGGTTATATTCTTCATCAGCATTTATTAAACCTATGCTATTCTGCTCTTGTAGTGCTGCATGTCTTTGAAAGTAACCATTGTAGCATGCATTAGTATGAATAATACTAGCAAGATGACTCAAATATTGTATACTCCATTGTGTGTATATATAGGCATTATACAGTATACAGTACATGGAAGACATGGGTGTTTCATAATGATATGTGACGCTTGTGCACATGCACCTTTGTATTCGATTGATATTTAGATATATATAGCTTCATACCATGTAAAAGTGACAATTTTGCCAGTTCAGGAAGACAAATAGTCACTTGACCATGAGATAACCAGAAACAATACCCAACTCCTTATAAAAGAAACATGTGAGTTGATTAGGCTCCTGCAGCTGTCAAGATGAATGGTTAGTGAGTCTCTGAGTACCTATTTTGTCAATTACATCTTTTTTGTTTTGCCAACTGTACCTTAATCGACTACGAGTGTCCATAACTCAAATTAAACTGTATCTTGCTCAGTGCGTATGCACGTGTAATAGTGAGCGCTTAGCGTATTCTAATCCTGTCTGAGCACATAGTTTATACTGTTTGAGTGTGTATTCACATTCAGATGTATACAAAGCACAATACAGTGAGGGGATGATAAGATCAGATCTGTTGTACATGCATGTGCTAAAAGCTCATCTGTGTTGTAGAATGAGGCCAGGAATTGAACCACTGAAAAGTTAGATAAACACTGCGTAAACACTTTCTGTGTTTTTTTCCTGTTTTCTTTGGGAACCTGTGTGTCATTACAGTATGTGGCCTGCAGACTATGTCTGGACTGCCTTGTATCACATTTATTTGAGCATGGTATTCGAGCAATTCATGTGACAGCGCAGTTTGGATGGAGAACATCACCATAGGATACACAAAACAACACCATGAATGATAACATGCACATGTAGACACACACTACCTACAAGCGCACACTCATAACATCTGCTGTCATATTTGACAATTATTAAGTCAATCTTGCACATCAACACACATGCAATAGCCAAGTATATATATATATAAATATATATATATATATATAGTGCATCCGGAAAGTATTCACAGTGCTTACCTTTTTCCACGATTTGTTATGTTACAGCCTTATTCCTACATGGAATACATTCATTTGGGCCCTTAAAACTCTACAGACAATACCCCATAATGACAATGTGAAATGTTTTATTTTTATTTTTTATTGTTAGAAAATAATTGCCAAATTATTAAATATTAAAACACCTAGAAAAAAAAACCATTTACATAAGTATTCACAGTCTTTGCTCAATACTTTGTTGATGCACCTTTGGCAGCAATTACAGCCTTTAGTCGTTTTGAATACGAAGCCACAAGCTTGGCACACCTATCTTCGGGCAGTTTCGGCCATTCCTCCTTGCCCATTCCTCTTTGCAGCACCTTTCAAGCGCCATCAGATTGGATAAGAAAGTGAAGGTTTTCCTCCAGTATATCTCTTTGCATTGTTGCATTCATTTTTATCTCTATCCTGACTAGTCTCCCAGTTCCTGCTACTGAAAAACATCTCCACAGCATGATGCTGCCACTACCATGCTTCACTGTAAGGATGGTATTGGCCTGGTGATAAGCGTTTCCTGGTTTCCTCCAAACATGATGCCTGGCATTTACACCAAAGAATTTTGTTCTCATAGTCTGACAGTTTTTCTGGTGCATTTGGCAAACTTTTCACTAAGAAATGGCTTCTGTCTGGCCACTATACAAAACAGGCCCGATTGGTGGATTGCAGCAGAGATGGTTGTCCTTCTGGAAGGTTCTCCTCTCTTCACAGAGAAATGCCGTAGCTCTAAGTGACCATCAATTTCTTGGCCACATCCCTGACCAGACTAAAATGAATGCAGTAATGTACAAAGACACTTTTAATCCAATCTGATGGAGCTTGAGAAGTGAGAACCCATCATTCATTCACACATGGTGGTGGTAAGCTACTTTCGTAGCTACAGCTGCCCTGGGGTAGACTGACGGAAGCGTGGCTGCCAGTTTGCGCCTACGGCCCCTCCGACCACCACCTATCATTCATCATTCATTCACCAGTGTGAGCGGCACTGGGGGCAAGGGTGAAGTGTCCTGCCCACTATGCCATGCTGCCACTATTGAGCAAAGGCTGTGAATAATAAAATGTGTTTGTCTTTATTTATTTTTTTAAATAAATATAATGTTTTAAAAAAGACTCACATTGTCATTCTGAGGTATTGTCTGTAGAATTTTTTGAACAAAAATGATTTTACTCCATTTTGGAATAAGGCTGTAACATAACAACATGTGGAACAAGTGAAGCACTGTGATAACTTTCCGGATGCACTGAACATAGAGCATCTTCCGAGAACTTAAGTTTTGTATTAATATTAGACTAGAATTATTAATATTTTATTTTATATTAGACGCTTAAGTGGCAGGGAATCAATGAATGTGCTTGCACAACTTATCTCGAGTTTTACATGTACTGTAGGTCTTGAATTGTATATGTGAAATTGTCCATTGCCAATGACTTCCAATGATTAAAAACAAACGTAATGTCTATAGAAAATATTTGGTATGTCAAAATTAATTGTAAATTGGAAATCGAATATGAATTTTATTGGTCATGAAGATAAAATAATAACAAAAAATATAATTGAGTTACTGTGTCTTTTTTTCAATGTATATTGTAATGTTCCTTTTGTGTGACTTTAATTCAGAAGATAATTGCTCTTTTGACCTTGGTGGTATTATTTTGCATGATTTTGTGCAAACAAAGCATATATCCAAAAGTTCAATATTATTTGTTCAATAATATAAAGTATTAACAACATCACCACTGGGGCCAAGCCCATCACAGGAGGAGCATTTTAGTGGACTGTAGACCTGCACCTTTTGTGATTCTCTTCTCATTAGTGAATCTTCATGCTGCTTATTTGTGGTGTACATCGATAGCAAAGTGCTCTATTTATAAACCCAGGACAAGGAATGTAAGGTTTTGTAGAGGAGAGCAAAGTGTTCTTGCTTCCTGGTTCAACAGAATGTGGAACAAGTACAAACAACCTCATCATTTTTATTAACTGGTGCTTCTACTTCCTGTAGTGGCGGGAAAGGTTCGTTTCTCGTTCTCCGTTCTTCTCACATTTCATGAACCGCACATCTCCTCTCATGTTTCTCTCTATGAGGCAGCTTCTTAAAAATGATTAATGATCTGACTCTTCTCTCAGATGCAGGCCTACTGTGCACATTATCTGGAGTGATAGACCCTCTGCCCATTACAGTTGGCTGCCTTCCATTATGTCAGCCAAGGACATTAGAAATGTACTCAATATGTGTTTAAATGTCCTTGAAAAGAACACTGGTCGATGCCATGAGTATTTGGATGAGTGTTTTTCTACAAGACCACAATAGATTTGAAATAACACAAGAAATTGATTATTTTTCAATGGCCAACATTGAACACGTTTTTCACTTCACTTTTGGCTTGACTCCCACAGAAGTCTTTTGGGTGGGGTTAAAGATGATGCTGCCAGCGCTCTCTACCCGTTTACTTCCTCCACTGGCCTGCAGTTTTTGCCAGGTCTAATCCAGACCATTCTCAGAAGTTGTCTTTCCATCTTCTTCTTCTTCTGCGGCTTCTTTGGACTGTTGCTTGAAGGATAGTCTCAGCATTGCCTGATGAACAGGAAATGTTGTCCATACCACCCAAGCGTGTGTTTCTTTACAATTGTGAGAAAGGCATTGTGGGGTCCGATTGCTTCCTCTGTCTTTCTGCCAACTTCATAATTTGTAACGTGGTCTGTGCAGTGGATGCCTAAGATCTTTCTATAGCATCACATTTCAATTGCCAATATAGATTTTTGAAGATTTTTGAAGTTAGTGTTCAGGTTTCTTGTCTTTCCAGATGTTCTTGAGTTTTGCAAGCAGAACTGTTTGTTTGTGCGATCCTTGACAAAACTTCCAGTTTGGAGCCTTTGTTCGAAATAAGGGGGCACAGATAGCCCCATGGAAGCTGTGGATTATCCTCTCCTGTATTGCCACCATCAACTGCTGCTCACCTGTGCCGTGGCTAACGGCAAGCTCCGGTGCGTCTTCACCCATCATGAGGACCGAGGGTTTGAAGCAGATCCATGGACTCCTCTACAACAGTGCTCCACTGCAACTGGATCTACCACGCAGACCCCGCTACATCCACAGGGGATCTGGCCGGCGGTTTGTTCTTTCCAAACACAGCGAATGCGGCGCCATAGCTTCCCACTGGTCTGCAGCCCGTCTCGTCGCACAGTATCTGCGTCATCAGAGCAGCGCCATCCCAGGTACTGATAATCTCCGGCAAAACAGAAACCCCGGAGTGGATTATAGTGTCCTTGGCCACTAAAAAAACTGGATTCAAAAACACACCTCTCATTACAACTAATTGTCTGGTCTTTGTCTACCAAATTCGGATTCATTCATGACCATATACTAGAAAAATAAATATATATTATGTGCCTCTCTGAGACCTGGCAACAGCCAGTTGTTTAGTCAGCCCTCAACGAGGCCTGCCCTTCTGATTATTCCTACCTGAATAAGGCCCGCTCAATAGGCCGTGGTGGGGGGCTTGCAGTTTATTTTCACACCAGCATTGAACTTTCCCTTCTACCCATCCCCAGTATCAGCTTATTTGAAAGCCTCGTTCTAAAATGCAATAATCCTTTTTCAGCAACCATAGCACTTATCTACCATCCTTCTAAACCACAACCATCGTTAAACTCTGACATACATGGCTTTCTCATCTCACTATGCACATCCTACAAAAAATATCCTGGTCATTGGGGATTTCAATATACACATGGATTCTCACACCATCCGACTAACATCTGATTTTAAGCTTGTCCTGGACTGCCTAAACCTTCAACAGCTTGTTGTTGGTCCAACACACAATAAAGGCCACATACTGGTCACAGATCTCCATATCCACGACCTCAGTATCTCTGACCACCAGGCAGTAGCAATAAAACTCCCCATATCCTCCCATCTCACCATACCAAAACGACCGATTACATTTAGGAACATCAAAAACATTGACCATACCTCGTTCACCCACCACCTTCAGCTTATTTTCTCCCCTCCACAATCATCAGTCACTGACCTAAATGATTATTAAAACAACAGCCTTGGCTCCATTCTTAACTTTCATGCCCTAGAAAAAACCTGGACTGTCACTTTCACCCGCTGAGTTCCCTAGCACAGGGACCAGCTCAGGGTCAGGAAAAGGTTGGGTCGTGCCCTGGAGCGTGCCAGCAAAACATCTAGCTTGATGGTGCAAAAATTGGCCTTCCGGGAACATCAACATTCATATGCAAAAGCTCTTTCAACAACCAGGTCCCTCTACTATTCAACAATTATCAACAAGAACCCAGACAATTCTAAAAAAATATTTTTCACTCTAAACCATCTCCTTAAACCGCAATTACCCTCATATGTACAACAATAAACTGCAAACTTTTCTTTGACTATTTTAAATCTAAATTTGACAATATCCGTTTGTCTCTTACATCACTGGATAGCTTCATCTTTGACATCCCGACAACACCCGTTATACATCATCTTACACACGTCACACCCACAATGCAGCGGGAGGTCAAGAAGATTAACTAATTAATTAACCCCCTCATAACTAAAGTAATCAATCTCGCCCTCAAAACTCCCTCAAAACTGGCAGTCCCCACGCTCTTAAAACAGCTCTTATCGAACCCCGTCTAAAAAAAACAACCATTTATCTCAAACCCCTTTCAAAATACAGACCAATCTCTAACCTCCCATTCATATCCAAAAATTTCCAAAAAATTGTCTCCTTTCAACTCCAATCTCATAATTAATAGTTTATATGAAAAATTCCAATCCGGTTTCTGCCCCTCCCATTTACCAGAAATAGCTCTCATCAGAGTAACCAGCAATCTGCTGATGTCGTCTGACTCCGGTTCCAGATCCCTCCTCATTCTTCTTGACCTCTCCGCTGTGTTCGACACTATTGACCACCATATTCTCCTTCCCCGTCTCCAGCACTTCATCTGCCTTTCCGACACTGCCCTTCACTGGTTCCGTTCGGACCTCACTGACAGGACCGAGTATGTGGTCCTGGGGGATGCTAAATATTGTCCTCACACCGTCACCTATGGGATCCCATAAGGGCTCCGTAATTGGTGCAACCCTCTTCACCATCTGCATGCATCCCCTCGAGCGTATCGTCAGCAGACATGGAATACATTTCCAATGCTATGCTGACGACACACAACTCTACCTCAAAGTCCCCCACTCTGGTTCCCCAACTGCCACGGTTGCTCGTCTCAGCTCGTCCATGCCTTTGTCTCCTCCAGGTTTGATTACATCTTCAGAACAGCGCTGTCAGGGTGCGGAAGTACGAGCACATCACCCCCATCCTCCACACCCTTCACTGTCTCCCCATCTCTGCCCTCATCGAATACAAGGTTCTCTTGCACACCCACCACTGTATGTACGGTGATGTTCCCACTTACCTCACTGACCTGTTCACATCGCACACCTCAACCAGAACCGGTCAGGCCAACAGCATTGTCTCCTCGCACCCAGGACACGGCTCAAGACTATAGGGCACAGGGCTTTTGAAGCCGCCGCTCCCTGTCTGTTGAACGCCATGACCCCCTCAGCGCCCCACAGACGTTGGATACTTTTAAAAAAGGACTTAAGACTCACCTTTTTAGAAAAGCCTACAGCTAATTTAAATTTGGAAATCGTCAGTTTTTTTTTTCCAACTTTTCTCTCTTTTATTTGTTTTTATGTCTTTTAATATATAGCACTTTGAGATTTGATGTCAAATAAAAAGTGCATTATAAATAAAAGCTAATATTAATATTATAAATGTCATGACACACGCACAGTCCGTTCCTCCCTCATCTGCAGGAGCACTCAGCAGCTCCACTCTGAGTACGTCCAGACACGCCCCCACACGCGCTGCGCAGACCGCACCCACATGCGCTGTGCAGACCGCATCCACATGCCGCCGCAGCTGGAGACAATCATTAATCAAGACACCTGGCAGTGATTACGGACGACAGGATAAAGAGCCTCGCCACTGACTACTCCTCGTCGGAACGTTGCTTTGCTTGCAGTAAGCTCACGTCTCTGACTTCCCACCAGTGTTCTTCTCCTGTGCTTGTTTCCTCGTACCTTGTTTTTGATCTCCTTCGTCTCTCCTTCCTCCCACAGTCCCTGTCTCAGCTCCCGCTGCCATATTCCCCTGAACCCTGATTGCCCTCCTGATTACCCGTCACATTGCCTGGACTTTGGACGCTCTCTCGTGCACTACGACCACGCTTGGACCCCCGGAACTCTTTGCCTTCTCCCTCTGGATTTGGACGCCACCATTCAACACGCATGACAACACCCCTTACGGTATCTTCATATGTTAATTCCAGCACATAGTTTACATTCAAACACATATTAGCATACACACCCTATGTAATCATAAATCACTCAATAAAAACATTGAGTTTGTACTTCCGCTGTTGTGCCGTCTCCTTCCCCCGTCTAAGACATAACAGAACGTTCCGACCAAGATAGAACCAGACGGCGCAAAACATCCCCCACCTGGTACTCTGGTCCGAACTTCCCCTCCGAGAGACCTATCTGCCATCCAGTCTGTCCTTCGACAACATCAGGCCCGATTTTCCACCTTGGAGGACAAACTTGATGTCGCATTTGCTAATCTGCTGTCAAGATTGGACAACCTCAGTACAGGTCAGGTGACACCTCCCACTCCCATTTTGAGCTCTTCTGAGGCACCTGTCCCCGAAGGACCGTCTTCCCTTCGCGAACCAAAGATAGCCAGTCCTAAGATTTTTGAGGGGGAGTTTGAACTTTGTCGTGGCTTCTTGGTTCAATGTGAATTTATTTTTGAACACCAACCATCTCGTTATGCTAACGATGGGGCCAAGATAGCCTTTATGTTTTCCTTATTTTCTGGACCTGCCCTTAAATGGACCACTTCTGCCCTTAGCAAGTCTTCGGGGTTTAACTCTAATTATTCTGCGTTTCGTAAAGAATTTTTGGCTGTTTTTGATCATCCCGCGGATGGAAGAGATGCTGCAGCTAGGCTTCATTCCCTCAGACAGGGTCACCGCTCAGTGGCTAAATACTCCCTAGAATTCCGCACTTTGGCAGCTGAGAGTGGTTGGGATGACAGGGCTCTTTTGAGTGCCTACAAGAGAGGCCTTAATGAGAATATAAAGAATGGATTGATGCGAGACAGGCCGTCTTCTAGTCACAAGCTAATTGAACTAGCCCTCTTGTTTGATCAGCGACTTTCAGAAAGAGAAGCTGAGAGGGAGAGCGACTTCGGCAGCACGACTGTGGCAAGACCTCCTCGTTCTACCAGCTGGGACCTCACGAGACAGACAGGCCCAGTTAATCCATGTCCTAGTCCTTCCCCAGAACCCATGCAGATAGGTAGATCTCAACTTTCCTTCGAGGAACGGGAACGGAGGTTTCAACGATGCCTATGTTTATACTGTGGTATGGCGGGCCATCATATTCGCAACTGCCCATCTCGGCCAAAAGATCGGGCTCACCAGTCAAGGGGATACTGGTGAGCCATACTACAATCCCCACAATCTTTTCCAGGCAAACCCCGAGTACTCTGTTCCCTGCTACCTTGTCTTGGGAGGATAGGACACTATCAGTGGAGGCCTATGTGGACTCCGGCGCTGACGAGAGTTTCCTCGACTTAAGGTATGCCACAGAATCTGGTATTCCGTTAATTTCCTTAGAGACTTTTGTGTCTGCCCAAGCCTGAGATGGTCACCCTTTAGGGCCTATCAAACATTGCACTAAACCCTTATCCCTTACCCTTTCTGGTAACCATACAGAGACCATCAGCTTCTGGGTCCTGGACGCCCCGGTAGCCCCCCTTGTCCTCGGCCGATCATGGTTGAGTCTACATGACCCCCACATTTCCTGGTCCACTGGCAAGATACTGGCCTGGAGCAACCATTGTCATGCTAACTGTCTCCGTTCTGCTGTGATACATTCCGAAGGACCCAGATCGATATCTCCCCCTGTTGACCTGTCCCAAGTCCCGGAGATATATCATGACCTAGCCACAGTCTTCAGTAAGGATCAAGCACTGTCACTTCCACCCCACAGACCATACGACTGTGCTATTGATCTTATTCCCAACGCAGTTCTTCCATCCAGCCGACTATATAACATTTCCCTTCCTGAGAAGAAAACTATGAGGGACTACATCTCAGAGTCCCTGGCCTCTGGTATAATCAGACCATCCAAGTCACCTGTGGCTGCTGGGTTTTTTTTTTGTCAGCAAGAAGGATGGATCCCTTCGGCCATGTATTGATTACCGTCAACTTAACAGCATCACTGTAAAGAATAAATATCCGTTACCCCTCCTCAATTCATCTTTTGAACCCCTCACTCCGGCCACCATCTTTACCAAACTGGATCTACGCAACGCCTATCATCTGGTACGAATCAGGGAGGGAGATGAGTGGAAGACTGCCTTCAATACTCACTTAGGGCATTTTGAATATAGGGTCATGCCTTTTGGTCTGACCAATGCTCCTGCAGTTTTTCAAGCCCTAGTAAACGACATCCTCAGAGACATGATAGACCGTTTTGTTGTCGTTTACCTGGATGACATCCTTATCTTCTCCAAGAACCTTCAGGAGCATCAAGAACACGTCCGTCTCGTCCTACAACGCCTTCTGGAGAACCGTCTGTTCGTCAAAGCCGAAAAATGTGAGTTCCACTCTTCTTCTGTTGACTTCTTGGGATTTGTAATTGAAAAAGGGCATATTAAGGCTGATCCAAAGAAGGTGACGGCAGTGGTGGACTGGCCTCAACCCTCTACTCGCACAGAGTTGCGACGCTTCCTTGGATTTGCCGGATTCTACAGGCGATTCATTAAGGACTTTAGTAAGTTGGCTGCACCTCTTCATGCACTTACCTCTACCAATGTCCCCTTCCAGTGGAACCGTGAAGCAGGAATGGCGTTCTGGTGTCTCAAAAGAAGTTTTGTCTCTGCACCCATCCTCGTTTATCCAGACCTGGACAGCCCGTTCATTGTTGAGGTGGACGCCTCAGATTCTGGTATAGGTGCAGTTCTCTCCCAACGCTCCAAGCAGGATAACAAGGTCCATCCATGTGCTTTCTTCTCCCGACGTTTATCACCTGCTGAACGCAATTATGATGCTGGGAATCGGGAATTGCTCGCTGTACACGAGGCATTGAAGGAGTGGAGACATTGGCTAGAGGGAGCTAAGCATCAATTCCAGGTCCTCACGGACCACCGCAATTTGCTGCATGTCCGGTCTGCCTAAAGACTGAATGACAGACAGGCACAATGGTCCCAATTTTTTAGTCACTTCAATTATATTCTATCTTTCAGACCGGGCTCCCGTAATACCAAGGCTGATGCCCTCTCCCGTCAGTTCTCAGAGGAAGCCATTGACGACATCCCGGAAGAGACTATCCTTCCTCCCTCCAAAATTATTGGCATGGTCACATGGGAAGTGGAAGGCCTGGTCAAGGAAGCCCTGAGAGTAAGTCCGGGACCCAAGGGAGGACCTCCCAACAGACTTTTCGTCCCTCATGAGTTACGACCTCGAGTTCTGGACTCGGGACATTCCAGTATTTTCACCTGCCATCCGGGATTTCAGCCTACCCTATCCTTCATCCGCCGGCGGTTCTGGTGGCCATCCATGGCCAATGATACCCGTGAGTTCATTGCTGCTTGTAGCACTTGTGCACGTAATAAGCCTTCCCACAGACCGCCGGCAGGACTGCTGCTTCCCCTTCCTGTTCCCAGTTGTCCTTGGTCACACATATCTCTGGACTTCATCGCTGGTTTTCCACCTTCCCAAGGTAACACCACTATTCTCACCATTATTGACCGTTTTTCTAAAGCCGCACACTTAATTCCTCTACCCAAACTTCCATCTTCTGCCGAGACTGCTGATCTTCTCACAACCCACATAGTCAGACAACACGGCATTCCTGTGGACATCGTCTCGGACCGTGATCCCCAGTTCACCTTTCGGGTGTGGCGGAACTTTTGCAAGGGAATTGGGGCCACGTTCAGTCTTACCTCTGGCTACCACCCTCAAAGTAACGGTCAAGCAGAAAGAGCAAATCAAAGTGTTGAGACCATGCTACGTTGCATATCTGCCAGACAACCATCTTCGTGGTGCAAGTTTCTGCCATGGGTCGAATTTGCTTACAATTCCTTGAAGAGTTTGGCTACCGGATTGTCACCTTTTGAGCGCTCTTTAGGTTACCAACCACCTATGTTTCCTCAACAGGAGATTGAAGCTGCAGTTCCCTCTTCCCGTACACACATCAAAAGATGCCAGCAAGTTTGGAAAGCCGCCCGGGCTTCTTAAATCAGGTCCTCTGAAAAGATGTGCCGCAGTGCTAATCAGCGACGTATCCCGGCTCCCTCGTATTCACCGGGTCAACAAGTTCTACTACGGGCTAAAGATCTTCATCTTGAGGTACCATCTCGAAAACTCGCACCCAGATTTGTAGGGCCATACACTATAGAGGCCATAATAAACCCCGCTGCTGTTAAACTTTCTTTACCTCCCTCAGTCAAGCGACATCCCGTGGTCCATGTTTCGCAGATCAAACCAGTTACTACTTCCCCACTTTCTTCACCTGATCCCAACCCCTCCCTCCCAGGATTTTGGACAATGGGGACCCCGTTTGGACCGTTAAGGATATTCTCGGGGTCCGTCGGCAAGGTAGGGGGTTAGTTTATTTAGTTCACTGGGAGGGTTACGGGCCTGAAGATAGGTCTTGGGTTCCTGCCTCCTACCTTGCTGACCCATCTCTGCTAGAAGACTTCTATCGGGCAAATCCAGGAACTCTTCGGCGCTCGTCGGGGGTCTCGCATAAGGGGGGGGGGACTTTTATGACACACGCACAGTCCGTTCCTCCATCATCTGCAGGAGCACTCAGCAGCTCCACTCTGAGTACGTCCAGACACGCCCCCACACGCGCTGCGCAGACCGCACCCACACGCGCTGTGCAGACCGCATCCACATTCCGCCGCAGCTGGAGACAATCATTAATCAAGACACCTGGCAGTGATTACGGACGACAGGATAAAGAGCCTCGCCACTGACTACTCCTCGTCGGAACGTTGCTTTGCTTGCAGTAAGCTCACGTCTCTGACTTCCCACCAGTGTTCTTCTCCTGTGCTTGTTTCCTCGTACCTTGTTTTTGATCTCCTTCGTCTCTCCTTCCTCCCACAGTCCCTGTCTCAGCTCCCGCTGCCATATTCCCCTGAACCCTGATTGCCCTCCTGATTACCCGTCACATTGCCTGGACTTTGGACGCTCTCTCCTGCACTACGACCACGCTTGGACCCCCGGACCTCTTTGCCTTCTCCCTCTGGATTTGGACGCCACCATTCAACACGCATGACAACACCCCTTACGGTATCTTCATATGTTAATTCCAGCACGTAGTTTACATTCAAACACATATTAGCATGCACACCCTACGTAATCATAAATCACTCAGTAAAAACATTGAGTTTGTACTTCCGCTGTTGTGCCGTCTTCTTCCCCCGTCTAAGACATAACAATAAATGAACTATTGTGATACAAATAGGAAAATAAATCAGTTGTATTTACAAAAAACATGCAAAGCAATTATCATACCCTGTTGTAAATTAAATGGCTGAATTTGACATGCCATATTTATGTAAATCTGTAAAACTTCTATATCACTTGTGAGTCACAAATTATCATTATCAAAAAGCTCTATCTCGAATTTGGATCACAGAATCTCACTCAAGTATTCTTAGCTGTGCCCCTCCCCCATCAAGTCTTTCATAAACCGGTCTGTTCTTTTAGAATCTCCTCATTTGGTATTTTGAACTCGTGAGAGACTGCTCAAAATTTGGTTTCCTTTCCCTCAGTTCAGACTCAGAGATAATTTGAAATCATTCAACAAGAAGTTTAACGCGCGCACACACACACACACACACACTTGAGTTGAGCATTACTTGGAAATTCTTATATTTTCCATTTTGCTGTTATTATCAGCATCTTCCCATTTTGTCCTTTTCTTTCGAGAAAGTTTACAGTCTGACATTTGTCACTGCTGTCAGTTAATAACTTTTTGGTCTTTGACCCATTTTGTCATTTTCTCGATTCGATCGTCACTGACCACTCTCTCCTGTCTGGCAGACATCGTTGCTGCCATCATAGCTAGCAAGCTGCCTGCAGCGGGTCATCCCTATGTTCCCCGTCCCTATGTTACCCGGGTCCTATGTTCCCCTCTACCGGGGAACTAAGGACCCTTTTTAAAAAAAAGGGTTCTATGTTCCCCGCTGCGGGGAACGTACAACACTTTTTCCAGAAAAGGGTTCTATGTTCCCCGCTGCTTCCAATGCGCGACTAAGTAAGACGCACGCAGACACGCATGACAGAGACGCGTTTAAGTTGTCGAAGGAAGGAAGTTCGCGTTTGAGTTGCTCTATCTGCTGCCGCACGCCCTGTGACAGGTTAGGTTTAGGGATGGTTTTGGTCAGGGCACAATTTCGCCAAAAAAGTGCTCCACAACGCCCTGTGACAGGTTAGGTTTAGGGATAGTTTTGGTCAGGGCACAATTTCGCCAAAAAAAAGTGCTCCACAACGCCCTGTGACAGGTTAGGTTTAGGGATGGTTTTGGTCAGGGCACAATTTCGCAATTTCGCCAGATACAATGCAGGGAACATAGGACCCTTTTTTAGAAAAAGGGTCCTAAGTTCCCCGGTCGCATACAAAGACCCAGGAACAACCGGGGAACATAGGACCCGGGGAACATAGGACCCGGGGAACATAGGCACGCTCCCGCCTGCAGATAGCAACATTTTGGTGTCCTTTGGGAAAATATTTAGAAAGAAGACAAAAGTACACACAGTTGTACAACTATTATCTTTATGATCTTTTTTTTGTTAGTTTCTCTGTTACTGTGTGTGGCCAATTAAGCGACTTTTGGCCATACCTGGCTGGTGACATTTAGCGACTTTCTGGTTGATGTTAAGATTAATAATAGCAACAGTTCTCTTCATCTTAATGCAATTTATTGTGTCTGTCTCTCCACATTTTGCCATTAGGTACTTTGAGCTCTTGTTGGTCAGTCACTCTAAGGTACATTGTTGCTGCCATCATAGCTAGCAAGCTGCCTGCAGATAGCGACATTTTGGTGTCCTTTGAGAAATATTAAGAAAGAAGACAAAAGTACAAGACATTGTACGATTACTATCTTTTTAAAATTATTTGTTTCACTGTGTGATTGACCGACTTTGCCGCTAGATTTCGCGTCTTTTGGCCATACCTGGCTAGCGACTAAAAACATAATTTAGCGACTTTTTGGTTGTGAAGATAAGTGGTAAAAGCAGATCTTCCTGTTGGTCTTCCCACATTTTGCCATTTGGTACTTTGCACTCTTCTTGGTCACTCCAAGGCATTTGTCCCTGCCTTCAGCTAGTCACTTGGCTCTTTTGGAATATATTTCACTGTAATTGGCTCTCTCTCTCTCTTTCTCCTCAGTACAAATCAGCCTGTTCCCTTGCCATTCATCACTGACCACTCTGCTCTCCTGTCTGTCAGACATTATTGCTGCTTGCAGATAGCTTGGGGTCCTTAGAGAAAATATCAGAAGAGAAAAGTACACAATTATCTTAATTATCTTTTTTATTCAGTCAGTCCTTCAGTGAGTCCCAGTGTGTTGGCGATTAAGCAACGTTGGCATTCAATTAGCGACTTTTGGCCATACATGGCTGGCGACTCAAAAAACTAGAAAAAAAGTACAAAAAGTTGTACAATTAATATCTTTATTATCCTTAATTCCCCTGAATCCTAGAGTGTGTTGCAATTAAGCAACTTTGCTGCTAGGTTTAGCGACTCTTGTTTTGGGCATACCTGGCTAGCGACTACAAACATTATTCAGCAACTTTTTGGCTGTTAAGATTAACGTTAATAAATTAAATCCTAATACATTTTATTGTGTTGGTCTCGCCATCTTGCTATTAGGTACTTTGAATTCTTGTTGGTCTCTGCTAAGGTATCTGGCTGTTGTCTTTGCCTTCAGTTAGTCACTTGGCTCTGGAATATATTTAACTGTACTTGGCTCTCTCTTTCTCCTCAGTACAAATCAGTCTGTTCCCTTGCCATTTAGACATTTTCTTGATTGGATCATCACTGACCACTCTGCTCTCCTGCTGTCTATCAGACATTGTTGCTCCCATCATAGCTAGCAAGCTGCCTTGGTGTCCTTTGTGAAAATATTTAGATAGAAGACTAAAGTGCACAAAGGTGTACAATTATTATCTTTTCAAAATATTTGTTTCACTGTCAGTGTGATTGACCGACTTTGCCGCTAGATTTCGCGTCTTTTGGCCATACCTGGCTAGCGACTGAAAACATCATTTAGCAACTTTTTGGTTGTGAAGATAAGAGGTAAAAGCAGATCTGCCTGTTGGTCTTTCCACATTTTGCCATTTGGTACTTTGCACTCTTGTTGGTCACTCCAAGGCATTTGTCCCTGCCTTCAGCTAGTCACTTGGCTCTTTTGGAATATAGTTCACTGTAATTGGCTCTCTCTCTCTTTCTCCTCAGTACAAATCAGTCTGTTCCCTTGCCATTTAGACATTTTCTTGATTCGATCATCACTGACCACTCTGCTCTCCTGCTGTCTATCAGACGAATCAGTTGATTCTCTGCTCTCAATTGTCTATGCTAGTAAGCTGTTATTCTCTGCTTTGGAGTGTTGATGCTGGGTTGCTAGTTTTCTAAATCACCTCACACACTTGAAGGAAGCAGCACCGATCATAAACACACAAACAAACTCACACACACACACACACACACACACACACACACACACACACACACACACACACACACACACACACACACACACACATAGTTGGTTTATCTGTTGTGATAGGCAAAGAGCCAATGTGCAAAGAAAGAAGGGAAATATGGATCATAAACGTTTAAGTGGAGGAGCTAGAAAAAAAATTCAGCAAGAAAAGAAAAAAAAGGAATCAGTTTTACTTGAGAGTGTTCCAAATATCTCCAGCTTCTTCAGTACAAAGACATCTGCTGAAAGCAATTCTATAAATGCTACTGCAAATTCAGCTAAGGTTAGCAATGCACCTGAGCTAGCATGTAGCTCCCAAGATCCTGAGACCACTACAAGTGTAGACACTGAACCAAATGCTTCTGATGCTTATGATTCAACCAATTCAGCAGTAGCCAGTTGCTCGGATGAATGTGAGGTCACTGCACCTCTGGACAGCATAGAAAATGAGCTGAATCTTTCTTCAACGCCATCTACAGTGACAACTCTACCTAGTGATCCCGCTAAATGGGCTGAGACCCTCACTGAGTCAATGAAGGAAGTTCTTATTCAAAGAGGTGCAAAATCATTTCACAACCGTCACAGCCATTATCCAGCTTCTGTGAGGAACAGTGGGCTAGGAGGCAAAACCCGATGCCTAAACAATGAACATTTTACTTCACACTTGCCCAATGGACAACGAGTACAAAGAGAGTGGCTGATGTACTCTCCCTCTACTGGTAATGTTTACTGCTTTGCATGCAAACTGTTTTCCCCAAAAACGCATTCTTTTGTGACAGGCTATTGTGATTGGAAACACTCAGAAAGATTTGGTGAACATGAGCGAAGTGCTGAGCACATAACCTGCATGCAAGCAGTCTTGAACCGCGCCAAAGGTGCCACAGTTGATGCAGACCTGTTCAAACAGTTTCAGGCAGAGAGCAGCTATTGGAGGCAGGTCTTACAAAGAGTTGTTGCAGTCATTAAATTCCTTGCAGAAAGGGGCCTTGCATTTAGGGGTAAAAATGAATCGTTAGGGTCTCCTCTCAATGGGAACTACCTTGGTATTCTGGAGGTCCTGGCTGAATTTGATCCCTTTCTAAAGGATCACATCAGAAAGTTTGGGCAGATGGGTCGAGGTAATACCTCATATCTGTCCTCCACCATTTGTGAGGAATTCATTGAATTGATGGGTGCAAAAACCAAACAGGCTATAGCAGATGAACTGCAAGCAAGCAAATACTACTCTATCATTGTGGATTCAACCCCAGATTTATCTCATGTGGACCAATTGACATTCATATTCCGTTTTGTTAGCAAAGAGGGCAGTGTTGTTGAACGCTTTGTGGGTTTTGAGCCCATTACTAGCCATACAGGTGAAAGTTTGGCTAACTGTGTCATGTCTGTGTTGGAAAATCTAGGGTTAGAGCTGTCAAATTGCAGGGGGCAGGCTTATGATAATGCCAGCAACATGTCAGGGAGGTATAATGGGTTGCAGGCTCACTTAAAGAAAAGCAACCCATTAATACACTATATTCCATGTGCAGCTCACTCTTTGAATTTGGTGGGAGTCAACAGCATTGACAGATGTGGAAATGAAGTCTCTAAGTATTTTGACTTGATTCAGTCTATTTACAACTTCACAACTGCATCCACACACCGATGGGACAGGGTATTTGGCAATTCCAACATAGATCTCACACTTAAAGCTTTATCCAACACGCGTTGGAGTTGCCGTGCAGAATCTACCAAAGCACTGTGGCAGAACTACAGTAAAATAAAAGCAGCACTACAGGTTATTTCCACTGATGACACAGAGAAACGAGACACACGAACTGAAGCTGACAGTCTAGTGCGGAAGCTGGATTCACTTGAGATGGCCTTCATGGCAGGCTTTTGGGACACTGTTCTGTCCAGATTTCAGGCCACAAGTCTGCAACTTCAAAAAGCAGACATGGACCTTGGTACAGCAGTTAGATTGCTGGAATCTCTGCGCACCTTTGTTCTCTCCCAAAGAGATCTATTTGATCATTTTGAGCAGAAAGCCTTAAACATGTTGGGTGGCACCCCATCTTACAGGGCTGAACGGACGAGGAAACGTAAAAAGTTTGCTGATGAATCAGCATCCCCAGATGTTGTGCTTGAGGGAAGGCAACTGTTTCAAATAGAGACATTTATTGCCTCTATTGATCAACTGAGTTCAAGCCTTAATCACCGTCTGGAGGCCTACAAACATCTGAACAATTTGTTCAGTGTCCTTTTCTCTTTGGATACAGAGTCCAATGCTTCAGTCCTTCACAAGGCCAAGATTCTCACTGAATCATACCCATCTGACCTCAATGAAAGTCTTGGACAGGAGCTTATACAGTTCAAATCTTTTATACAGCTCAACAACACTGATGAGGAGAGGACCCCTTCAGGACTGCTCAAAACAATAATACATTTTGGACTACAGCCTACGTTTCCTAATACATACATTGCGCTACAGATTTTTCTCACTCTACCGGTCAGTAACTGTGAGGGAGAACGCTCATTCTCTCTTTTGTCAAGAGTAAAAAATGAGCTGCGCACAAGAATGACTCAGAAAAGATTAAATGCGTTATCTCTAATGGCAATTGAGAGTGAGCTGACAAGAGAGTTGGACTTCAATGATGTGGTGGATGATTTTGCAAAATTGAAAGCACGAAAGAAACCCCTTGCTTAAAGGTGCACTGTGTAAGATTTTTAGGTTATTTCCAGAATTCACCCATTCACTAATGTTAGGCTACCTGTTTTCATGAATACTTACCACCACCATAAAATTCTAAGTATCCATTATGACTTGGAGAATTGCACTTTTGCCATTTCTGGGAAGTGTCACCTGGATTGTGAAGATAGGATTGACTTTAGGCAGAAGCTTGGTGCTTTCTCTGGCAAACTGAACCTCAAGCTTCATTCTCTGCAGCTTTGCATTCTTGTGCAGACTTTCATCCACAAGGAACTTTTCAACTTCCCCACTATCGTGAAGGGGCCATCAAAAGATTTCAGTGTGTCCAGCATGTCTAGTCTCTTACTCTCCTTTCTTTGAGCCATCTCTTGTTTCTCATCTGCCCTACTCTCGAATTTTGCCTTCATGAATTTACTCCAGTTGAGTTCAACCTCCCTTTTTGCTTGTGCTGCTGCCTTGAAACCTCTGAAGCTCCTGGCTCTTCTGTAAAATTATTGACCTATTGACTGCGTTCAGTGTGCCCAACTTCTTCAGTTTGTAGTCCACCTTGCCACATTGTCTCTCCATCCCAATGTTGTGCACAGGGGTGCCATCAATGTTACTAGCCTGTTCACTGACAGGGTCCATTGGGAAGGTCTCCTCATCCATCCTCTGCCTGGCCAGGACAGTCTTCAGATGGGGCAGCATGAGATCTGTCAGCTGCTTCACTTCATCCAAGTATTCGGCAGCCACGTCTGACACTGAGTTCAGGACATGTCCAGTGCCTGTCCAGCCACTATAGCATTCTTGGAAATGGGCTATCTTGACCTGCATGCAGCCCTTGTACCATGAACTGGCCTACACCTTTCTTTGTGGTGCTCTCCGATGCATGTTATCATTTTACCTTTCTCCTTCTCCTCAAGCTTAACCACAAATAGATACAGACTTTGAGCCTCAATTTGCTGCACAGCTGCCGTTATGCCAATGTGTTTTCCTAAGATATTATTTTATTTTTAATGATAGAAGGGAGGAAAAGGGGGCAAAAATCATGTCCGATTTAGTTTTTTGGGTGGGTTGGGGGGTTTATTTCATGATAGCTACCAACTTCCAATACATAATATCTCTCAAATGACCCAATGCACCATCACTGAAGTGGGCGTAATCATTTTCAAAAATGTTTATTTTTAGGCCATTTATCCCCCCCCCCTGTGTCTGTGTGAAACCTGTGCTTGTCAGTGTCTGTGTGGTATACCTAATAGTGTGTGTGCAGTATGTGCACTCTTCTGTACAGTACAGTGTGCATGTCTGTTCACAGTATACAGTATTTCTTGCATAGTGCGTGCGTGTGTGTGCGCCCACACGCGCGGGGGGTTGAGGGGCCAAGACCATGTCAGGCCCAGGGGGCCAAAATTTCTTAATCCGCCCCTGCTTGTGACTGTGGATGTACCTTCCCTCCAGTGCCCTGCTATTTTGATGGTCATAAATTGTTCTTGTTTGTATGTTGTACTGTGCAAGGCAATGCCCAGTGGACCCTCACATGCTTCCAACATTAACTCAGTGTAGTAGATGCTGAGTTACAACCTATTTCACAGGCCTTCTAATGGCCTGTCAACGTGAACTTTCTTTACAACAGAGCCGCTTTCACCGGGGAAACCTCAACCAATCGTGTCTACGTGGAGGTATAGGGGTGGGGTGGGGGAGTGAACGTTTGTCATCATTCCTACCGCAACAGTGGAAGCCCCCTTGCAGTTGTGTTCTATTAATAGCACATACCGCTCATTCCCTCTTTGTTGTCAGGGAATGCCTCCTTCTGGCCTAAAATAGCAATCCTGTGGAATTATTTCTTATGGTCGCTCTCAGCATGCGTGGCAGAACTAGATCTATGTTTATTCAGCTAGTGTGGACTGCAATAGAAATGCCTTTCTTTTAATGATAGTGTGCATTGATAAAATACAAAAATAATAGCAAAAATAGAAATAAAAATATAGGTGGGCATATGAGAAAAGAAGAACACCACAAAGGAGGTCCAACCTGCAAGTTTGTCTAATGAGCCGAATTGATTTGTGGGTGTGACCTACATTGCCCCGACTGCTTCCAATTATTCAGGTTTACTTACAGCTGAACATAGATTGCACAAGTCATGCATATGAGTCAATGATATGGTAGGTTGTGTTTTTTGGGAGGGTAATATCATTACATTGACTTAGGTGTTTGGATGTTGCGTTAATTCATAGGGCCATAAATACAATGTATTTAATTGGTAAAACACAGCATTGATTCTACTAGCACTGAAAAACTAATGTATTACATTAGCAAAGAAGAAGAAAGATAAAAAAAGACCTGTCAGCGTGTGTGTGCTATCCATCCATCTTTCCATTTTCTACCGCTTGTCCCTCTCAGGGTCGCGGGGGTGCCGGAGCCAATGTCAGCCGCATTCGGGTGGAAGGCGGGTTACACCCTGGACAAGTCGCCACCTCATCGCAGGTCCAACACAGACGACAGACAACACTCACATTCACACTCACATTCACACACTAGGGCCAATTTAGTGTTGCCAGTCAACCTATCCCCAGGTGCATGTCTTTGGAGGTGGGAGGAAGCCCGAGTACCCAGAGGGAACCCACGCAGTCAAGGGGAGAACATGCCAACTCCACACAGAAAGATCCCGAGCTCGGGGATCAAACCCAGGACCTTCTTACCTCAAACCCAGGACCTCCTACACTAACCCCTGTGCCAACGCGCTACCCATGTTTTAGCGAATAATTAGTTTAATATATTTAATTATCAGAATTGATACCAATGAAGGTTGGTGTACACACAGTGGACTTATAGGAACGTAGTACGCAGAGAAAATACAGTATTTGATCATGAAATGCCCACCACAGTAACTACATTACAAGTCCACAGCCACATTCAAATTAAGCACCGGTGGCATTGTATATGGTTGCATGGGACTTTCACCTTGTTAAACAGAAAGACACGTCCTAGATTCCACCAGCATCTCACCATTTGTACACGTGGGAATGAAACGCTGGAATGTGTGTGCACAAACATAGGGTGAACAAACAGAATCCTCCTCTGCCCCCACCTCGGCGTTTACAACCACATCTCCTTTCCATTGGCCCCAACCTACCGTCCTCTGTTGAATTAGTCCAGTGTTGCAGCCTCCGTGCTCGTCCAGTGCACAGACTAGCAGATGTTTCAAACAGCAGCCGCATAGGATGGGGAAGTTGACCTGCGAAATACACCTCAACTGTCCTGATGATGTCTCCACCATCAAGACAAGCACTGCCTTCTAAGCCTTGGTTGAACGCCGAGATGAGAACACTGTTGAAGGTTAGGGATGCTGCCTTCACGGCAGGCGAATCAACACTCAGGGGGCTTCAAGAAGGCTAAAATCTCCTATGCACAAAAGATCCATGGTCGCTTCAAGAAAGGCATCAAGTTGCAGCAAAGGAAGGGGACAGTTACAGGGAATATCTTTTTAGACGCGCTCTTTTGGCGATGTACATTCTTCTTCACTTTCATTGTTCCTGATGCTCGACCACTTCTTTTTTTTTCTAGCCTGTGCGCTGTTTTCTGTTGCAGGAGAAATAAGCACTTCTTACTTAGCGCTGCCCAATGAGCTGCCCCTCATTGGGTACCGTGTGCCGTTCTCAGTCACATGGGTACTTTCAATATGATTTGCTTATTTATAAGGGGGCGGGGTCTAGACATGGTCTGGGCGTCCCAAGCCACACGCACGTCTGCGGTCGATTTCAAGTAGATTGCGATGTAACAAAGAAATATGCTCGGATTTGTGCGTGCAAACAATTTCATACATCTGAATTTTTACTGGCGTACGCCATTTTCTGAATTTGGTCGCATGTCAATTTTTTGTAAGAAAGCCACAAAACTTTCTGTACATGAGGCCCCTATTTCTTATCCAATTTCAGGCATTTCGTGAAAGAAACCCTCCTATAACTTTTTGCATTATGTTAGTACCTAACTAACCAACTAAGTAACTAACTGACAGACAGACAAATGATCACATAACCTCCCGGTGGAGGTATTTTTTTTTCTTATGAGGCATACAAGGCCAGCCAGCTCTACACTAGATGGATCACTATTGGCTCTGTAAAAGTAAGTTGCTGGATAAGGCTTCCTTAAAGATTTGCTCATCGGGAAATGTTGTAATACACATTTTATTTCATGGGTCATAGGGTCAGCAAGGTAATCAATCACATACAGCAGTGGTCCCCAACCACCGGGCCACGGCCCGGTACCGGTCTGCGGACCGATTGGTACCGGGCCGCACAAGAAATTTAAAAAAAAAAAAAAAAAAAAATGTTTTATTTTTTTTAATTTTTTTAACGAAATCAACATAAAAAACACAATATATACATTATATATCAATATAGATCAATACAGTCTGCAGGGATACAGTCCGTAAGCACACATGATTGTATTTTTTAAAATAATCCCCCCCTCCCCCACCGGTCCGTGGGACAAATTTTCAAGTGTTGACCGGTCCGCAGCTACAAAAAGGTTGGGGACCACTGACATACAGTACATAACATAATTAATTGCTAGGACAGCATGGCTTCTTTTCTGACCTCTAGTGGCGATGAGGAGGACGAATGTACATGTCAGGAAAGTACATGCCATTGTGTTTCATGTCCACCACACTTCTGACTTAATATTTACTGTATCAATTGGAAGTTATGCATTATAATGTGGCCTGTTTCAGATAAAAAATAAATTAAAGTAAAGATCAAGCTGTCACTGCTGCTGGTTTGCTTGAATCAATCAACCAATCAACGTTTATTTTGTATAGCCCTTAATTACAGGTGCCTCGAAGGGCTGCAAAAAATCAAAACCCTAATTGGGAAAACACCAAACTGTTGGGAAGGGGACGGAAATTTAGGGACCCACTCCTGGGTGACCGGCTGTACCTAATACCAAGTGTATACAGTTTTTGCAATCTATTCATGATCATTTGAGAGCCCAGAAGGTCTTCATTCAGGTCATAGAGGAGTGGTTCTTAGAACAGCTAGCACCTCCGCCAGACTGGTATCTCTCCAGGGATTATCTATGGCCTTCTGGTAACCTCTCCTTGCAGGAGGAGAGAGGGGGGGCAAAAAATAGAAGCATCAGGTCAACTGGTCTTAAAAAAAGAGTCTATTTGAAAGCTAGAATATAGAGATTAATTTTAAGGCGTGACTTAAATGCTTCTACCAAGGTGCCATCTCTAACTGTTGCCAGTAGGGCATTCCAGGGTACTGAAGCCCGAATAGAAAACTCTAGAGCCTGCAGACTTGTTTTGGGCTCTAGGAATCACGAATAAGTCGGCGTTCTTGGAACGTAGGTTTCTGGACGTTTAAGGTTGTATTACTTATGTACAAAATATCATATCAAAGTTGCATCTTAAGTGTACCAGGAGCCAGTGCAGTTGGGCCAGTCTCGTTGTAATATGATCAAACTTTCTTGTCCTAGTCAAAAGTCTAGCAGCCGCATTTTGGACCAACTGTAATTTTTTTTATTTTGGACATGGGGAGACCCGAAAATATTATGTTACAGTAATCGAGACGAGATGTAAGGAACGCATCTATAATGATCTCAACGTCACTGATGAACAAAGTAAGTCGGATTTTAGCGATATTACGGAGATGAAAAAAGACTGTTTTAGTAACGTTTTTTTTACCATTTTGCTCACAATTAGGACTTATTCTTTCCAAAGCGATTCTGTCCGTCTTATATGACAGTGACCGTGTTTTTCACAGCGATAGTACAGTTCATGTGACACATTCATGAAGTAAGAGCGCAGCAAAATGATGAAAGACACACACAAATAGAGATAGGTGCATTCAAAGAGACTGCATCCCTCAGTGTAATTAACAGCAATTCCATTCATTGCCCCTTGCGGAAGTGCAGCGTCGACGTGTTTGAGTGTCTAATTGTCTCAACACACCATGCACACTCACATGTTTGGAGCTAACATTTTTTTATTATTATGCAGCTTCATTGGCATTATTTGTCATTAATCATCTGTCATGATTCCTTCTTCCACAGTAAGAAAGGTCGAGGTGTGTCTGCACTGAGAAGCAGAGATGTGGGCGCGGATTTGTGGCTGAGAGTCGTCAGATAGGTGGAATATTGACATCCTATAAATGTTCATCTTTACACTTGGCGAGAGATTTAGCGCTCACATTTATATTTAAGATTTAGGTCTAGATTTAACATTTAGGTTTAGATTTAAAGGCCTACTGAAATGATTTTTTTTTATTGAAACGGGAATAGCAGATCCATTCTATGTGTCATACTTGATCATTTTGCGATATTGCCATATTTTTGCTGAAAGGATTTAGTAGAGAAAATCGACGATAAAGTTTGCAACTTTTGCTCGCTGATAAAAAAAAAGCCTTGCCTGTACCGGAAGTAGCGTGACGTCACAGGAGCTAGTATTCCTCACAATTCCCCATTGTTTACAATGGAGCGAGAGAGATTCGGACCGAGAAAGTGACGATTACCCCATTAATTTGAGCGAGGATGAAAGATTCGTAGATGAGGAACGTTTCAGTGAAGGACTTGAGAGGCAGTGATGGACGTGTCTTTTTTCGCTCTGACCGTAACTTAGGTACAAGCTGGCTCATTGGATTTCACACTCTCCTTTTTCTATTGTGGATCACGGATTTGTATTTTAAACCACCTCGGATACTATATCCTCTTGAAAATGAGAGTCGAGAACGCGAAATGGACATACAGTGCCTTTTATCTCCACGACAATACATCTGCGAAATGCTTTAGCTACGAGCTAACGTGATAGCATCGTGCTTTAACTGCATATAGAAACAAAAAAAATAAACCCCTGACTGGAAGGATAAATAGAAAATCAACAATACTATTAAACCGTGGACATGTAAATACACGGTTAATGCTTTCCAGGCTGGCGAAGGTTAACAATGCTGTGCTAACGACGCCATTGAAGCTAACTTAGCAACTTAGCAACCGGACCGCACAGAGCTATGCTAAAAACATTAGCTCTCCACCTACGCCAGCCAGCCCTCATCTGCTCATCAACACCCGTGCTCACCTGCGTTCCAGCGATCGGCAGAAGGACGAAGGACTTCACCCGATGCGTTTGGCGGCCCGGAGACGTAGGAAGTCAAGGTGAGGTCGGCGGCTAGCGCGTCTGCTCTCCAACAAAGTCCTCCTGGTTGTGTTGCTGTAGTCCGCTGCTAATACACCGATCCCACCTACAACTGTCTTCTTTGCAGCCTTCATTGTTCATTAAACAAATTGCAAAAGATGTCCAGAATACTGTGGAAGTATGAAATGAAAACAGAGCTTTTTGTATAGGATTCTACGGGGTACCATAACTTCCGTTACTCTGACTTCGTCACGCGCATACGTCATCATACCGCGACGTTTCAGCCGGATATTTCCCGGGAAATTTTAAATGTCACTTTATAAGTTAACCCGGCCGTATTGGCATGTGTTGCAATGTTAAGATTTCATCATTGATATATAAACTATCAGACTGCGTGGTCGGTAGTAGTGGCTTTCAGTAGGCCTTTAATATATAGGTTTAGATTTAAGATTTAGCTTAAGATTTAACATATACATTCATACATAAGATTTAGGTTTCGATTTAATACTTAGGGTTATATTTAACATTTAGGTTTCGTTTTAACATTTAAATATTTATATTTTGAGTCAACATTTAATTTAAATTTTAAGGTGATAAAAAATACTTAAATCTGAGAAAAGTGATATAAATCTGTGAAATATATCTGCTAGAAAAGTATGACTGAAATTTTACATTCGGCACCACATATTTTTAGGCCTGTTACGAGTCAGCTCCCTAAGATTGGCTTCAATGTCGGGTGCTCTGACCCCGAGAATACAACGTATTGTGGCTTGTTTACTAAGATGTATGTTCCGGGTGATGGAGTCACCTATAACTAATGTGTGGTGGGTGGTAGACTGAGGTGTAGGACTAGCTAATTGGCTAAATCTGTTATGTGTCTTAACTGGGTCACCGTAGCTTGTAGGCCGCTTAGGGCTGCTGCAAATTGGGCTTGTTAGCTCAATACGGCTAACGCTAGCAAGCATGTCCAAGGCATCTAAAGCATACTTGCCAACCCTCACAAATTTTCCGGGAAACTCCAGAATTTCAGTGCCTCTCCCGAAAATCTCCCGGGACAACCATTCTCCCGAATTTCTCCCGATGTCCAGCCGGACCTGAGTGAGGACAGCCTGTCGTCACGTCCGCTTTTCCACCATATAAACAGCGTGCTGGCCCAGTCACGTTATAACATCTACGGCTTTTGGAGCTCAGTGCGCAACTGCACACACAACAAGAAGGAGACTATTACATATGTCTCCGTTATCCATAGGTTTATCTATAACCCATGAAGTAGGCAGGCACAGAGCTATTGCTCAGCGTGTGGAGAGATGGAAGACTCCAGACTCTGGTGCATTTGATGAAGGCACTTTTGTGCGTGCCACACAGCAAAGCATCATCAGAGAGGATGTTCAGCATGGTTAGAAAGATAGTGACAGAGAATAGAACGAGGATGGACCATTCAACCCTAAGCCCACTCCTTTCCTTGCACTTTCAAAAACAACAATGAGTAGAGGAGTGTTATGTGTGTGTAAATATGTGTAAATAAATGAACACTGAAATTCAAATATTTCTTTATATATATATATATATATATATATATATATATATATATATATATATATATATATATATATATATATATATATATATAAAAAGAAATACTTGAATTCAAAGAATTCTAGCTATAAATATACTCCTCCCCCTTAACCCCGCCCACCCATAGCCCCCCCATCAATTTCCCGAATTCAGAGGTCTCAAAGTTGGCAAGTAGGAGCTAAAGTTATAAAGGTACTCTGATCTAACTGGGTGACATGTCCCTCTCGCAGGGACAACCTGTACAGGAAAAGGGTGCAAAAAGAAAACAAACCCATGCTCTTGTTTTTACCTTCACTGAGTCTGTTTTTTTGCTGTCTTTCGAAGGGAGGCCATCAGGCCATGGTTAGCTTAGCTCTGCTAGGTTAGCAGCTAGCTAGCTGAAAGTGAAGCAGTGAAATTCTATAAGACAATATATTGTGTTGGAGAAGGGCAAAGGAAGGCTATAAAATATTTAGAAGCACAAAAAATAGAAGGATAGCACTAACGTCCAACTAACTAATGTCAAACTAACTGGTGCTCCAGACATCCTTCTACACCGACAAAACTGATAAAATCTTGGAAAAGAATAAAGGTTTACACCTTCTTTGTGTGGCTGGGTCTAAGAAATCGGTATCAAGACTCTACCGGATAAATCATGCATTGTTTTTGCACAGGTAAGGTTGCATTTCATGATTTAACTTTGCGCCTACAGCCATGTTTGTTGCCTTGTTGTTGTATGCTAGACTGACCATACGTCCTCTTTTCCCCGCACATGTCCTCTTTTGCGGGACTGTCCGGGTTGTCCGGGCGGAGTTTCTTAAATGCCTCAAATGTCCAGCATTTTGCGTTAGGGTTGCGTGTATTTTCAATGTACGTTCAGGGTTAAGAAGGGGTTAAAAACAAAACAAATTGTGCGCATGCAGCAGCATTCGTGAGGCATGGCGCAGAGACAGAGAGAGCGAGAGAGTTATGATAAATGCGCATGCGTCGCCAGGCTCTGCTTTTTATCCATAGATTTATCAGATTTAATTTTTTATTATCTATAGCAGGGGTGTCAAAAGTGTGCCCCGGAGGCCATTTGCGGCCCACAGCTAATGTTTTAAAGGCCCACGGCACATTCTAAAAATACTATTAAAATAAACAAAAACATAACAAAAGTGAAATAAAAAAGCTTAAAGGTGAAATGTAATTTAGAAAAAGTTGCAATGTTGACTAATAAAACAAAGCTGTTTTTTTTTTCTTTCAAACTGTCATCGCTCAAAACATAATATTGAAACAAAATCAAAGTTATTATGATTTATTGACCTATCAAAGGTTCCGATGACTTCACATCAAATATTCCACTTTGAAAAATATTTTTGGTGGAAGATTTTGCATATTTTGTGTGTTTGCCATTAAAAACATAGTTTTGTTTGACAAAAAAGGGCGGAAAACAAACAAACAAAAAATCAATATAATAAAAACTAAAACATTTTGAAATGAGGGATAGATCTGAAGTTGATGTAGACTCCAGAGATTTAAGCGTTAAATATAAAATTTATGTATGCCCTGGCACACCATTATCATCATTTGGGGCGTTATAGCTCGGTTGGTAGAGTGGCCGTGCCAGAAACTTGAGGGTTCCAGGTTCGATCCCTGCTTCCGCCATCCTAGTCACTTCCGTTGTGTCCTTGGGCAAGACACTTTACCCACCTGCTCCCAGCGCCACCCACACTGGTTTAAATGTAACTTAGATATTGGGTTTCACTATGTAAAGCGCTTTGAGTCACTAGAGAAAAAGCGCTATATAAATATAATTCACTTCACTTAATTTCATGACCGAAGCAAAACACTTTTTACACTTTTATATTGAAATAAATACACCTACAACTTATTAAATAAAAACATATAAAAAACTACCAGCAGTGGTAAAGTTCAGATCCATGAAGGAAAGAAGAAAGTGAATGAATGTTTATAACTGAATACATTTACATATGTATACAAATTTGTTTTCTTTTTTAATATTTTTTTAAATGAATTAAGTAACGTTTATGACAACCTTTTTCCAAAACACAATATAGAATGTGAGATATAACAGGATAATACATACGTTTATAATTGTTTTTCAAAACGCTTACAAAAAAGAGGGACCCCAAAAATTTACTGTGGGACCCCATTTTGAAAATTCCTAGCGCCAACACTGCTGTCAACAGAGGAGAAAAATGCTTTATTTAAATAAATGTATTATTTATAAAGCAAGTTCGAGTATCATTGGCAAATGTTCACCTAGTCCCGGCCATGGCGTGCTGCCCGCCTTGGCACGCATATATGTGTCCTCTTTTTGGGATTTCAGAATTTGGTCAGCCTATTGTATGCACCATTTACGAGTAGCGTGTTATTCCCCATCCTTATCAAAATATAACATGTCAACATTTTGTATGTGCTAAAGCAGTGGTCCCCAACCACCGGGCCGCGGCCCGGTACCGGTCCGTGGATCGATTGGTACCGGGCTGCACAAGAAAAAATAAAAATAAAAAATAAAAATAAAACAATTAATTGTTTTATTTTTTTATTAAATCAACATGAAAAACACAATATACACTTACAATTAGTGCACCAACCCAAAACACCTCCCTCCCCCATTTACACTCATTCACACTCATTCGCACAAAAGGGTTGTTTCTTTCTGATATTAATATTTCTGGTTCCTACATTATACATCAATATAGATCAATACAGTCTGCAGGGATACAGTCCGTAAGCACACATGATTGTATTTTTTTATGACAAAAAAATAAATAAATAAAATAAAAACATTTCGTAATAGCAGCATGAAGCAAAACAAAGAAGTCAGGACGAGTGACCGGCAAAGGCAGGCTTAAATATTGTCTCTGATTAGAAACAGGTGAGCTTCCCGAATAACAGAGGCAGGTGAAAATAATACGTAACCATGGTGACTAAACAAACTCAGGAGGTGCACAACCAGGAACTAAGGGAGTCCAAAACAAACTGAAAACACAAAACATGATCCAGGCCACGGATCATGACACTTACAGTAATATGCTGTAAAAAAATCCCTAAATTTGACAGTAAAATCTATTGGTAATTTGTATAGTGTACAATTTGATGGATAACTTGCTTCGAAAACATAAGTTAAGCAGATATTCAAGTATTTATTTGGATTTTGACCAACAAAGTTAGATAATATAATATTTGTTGCAATATTGGACACTATTTTTCCCCCTCTCAAACTAGAAAAAAAACCTAATACCTTTAGTAAGAAAATAAGAAAGTAAAGAAAGAAAATATAAGGCATTTTATTGACACATTATTTCCAGGCTTTTGTGGGCCATATAAAATGCTGTGGAGAACCAGATCTGGCCCGCGGGCCTCGAGTTTGACACCTGTGCACTAGACACACCAATTTTATAGATGTACAATAACACTCCTCATAGGAAGTTGCTATTAGTTATAACTTTGTGACATAATACAATGCACATTAATGAACATAACAAATATAAATATGACAGATTGTAGCCAAAGGCTGATTTCCAGCAGCATTTCGTTGCAAAGAAACAAGCCCAGGGTTCCCACTAATTCAGCGTTATAGCGAGTTGTATATTTCACAAGTGGGAAGCCGGTCCCTGAATATAATGCCTACAATAAACCGGTCCGTGGTGCAAAAAAGGTTGGGGACCACTGGTTTACGTAACAATTGTAACAAAAATGTTTTCTAAGAAATCCGAAACAAACTAAAATACAAATAACATCAAAAAAATTACTCAAATGGGAAATACTAAACGATAAAAGTATATCAAACAAACCTTTAACGAAGTGATCACTGCAAACGTGTGCATTCTTCGACTCTGCTCCCTTGGCCTGGAGTGCGTGACACTTTTTTTTGCCGTCTTTCGTTAAATCTTGACATCTTTCGCCCTTCTCGATTTTTACATCTCGAGGAACTCTGTAGAAACTTTGATCCTTTTTGTGATTTGAACGGTTCCAACAGCCTAAAACAATGCAAGCATAGGGAATTTTTCTTCGAGAAAGGCAAAATGGCACCCAGCATGCTACAACAACGGATGCTCGCCGGCCCACCACTTCGAGCCTCGCATAGTTAATGAGCCGCACGTGATGTCACGTGAATACAACCTGTATGACGCACGTTTACAAATTCTATGTCCCATTGATGCATGTGAAAATATGTCACTGAGTCCCAGCAATTGCATGTGTAAAACATGTTTCTCACTTCACCCACACAAACCTTGAACAGTGAAGAGAAAAGTTAGGTGTGAGATAAATATTTATGGGTTTAGAGGCCTACTGAAACCCACTACTACCGACCACGCAGTCTGATAGTTTATATATCAATGATGAAATCTTAACATTGCAACACATGCCAATACGGCCGGGTTAACTTATAAAGTGCAATTTTAAATTTCCCGCTAAACTTCCGGTTGAAAACGTCTATGTATGATGACGTATGCGCGTGACGTCAATCGTTGAAACGAAAGTATTCGGACACCATTGTATCCAATACAAAAAGCTCTGTTTTCATCTCAAAATTCCACAGTATTCTGGACATCTGTGTTGGTGAATCTTTTGCAATTTGTTTAATGAACAATGAAGACTGCAAAGAAGAAAGCTGTAGGTGGGATCGGTGTATTAGCGGCGGACTACAGCAACACAACCAGGAGGACTTTGAGATGGATAGCAGACGCGCTAGCCGCCGACCTCACCTTGACTTGCTCCGTCTCCGGGCCGCCGACCGCATCTATGATCGTCGCTCCGTCGATCGCTGGAATGCAGGTGAGCACAGGTGTTGATGAGCAGATGAGGGCTGGCTGGCGTAGGTGGATAGCTAATGTTTTTAGCATAGCTCTGTGAGGTCCCATTGCTTAGTTAGCTTCAATGGCGTCGTTAGCAACAGCATTGTTAAGCTTCGCCAGGCTGGAAAGCATTAACCGTGTAGTTACAGGTCCATGGTTTAATAGTATTGTTGATTTTCTGTCTATCCTTCCAGTCAGGGGTTTATTTCTTTTGTTTCTATCTGCAGTTAAGCCCGATGCTATCACGTTAGCTCCATAGCTAAAGTGCTTCGCCGATGTATTGTCGTGGAGATAAAAGTCACTGTGAATGTCCATTTCGCGTTCTCGAGGTATCCGAGGTGGTTTAAAATACAAATCCGTGATCCACAATAGAAAAAGGAGAGAGTGTGGAATCCAATGAGCCAGATTGTACCTAAGTTACGGTCAGAGCGAAAAAAGATATGTCCTGCACTGCACTCTAGTCCTTCACTCTCACGTTTCTCATCCACAAAGCTTTCATCCTCGCTCAAATTAATGGGGTAATCGTCGCTTTCTCGGTCCGAATCGCTCTCGCTGCTAAACAATGGGGAAATGTGAGGAGCCTTTCAACCTGTGACATCACGCTACTTCCGGTACAGGCAAGGCTTTTTTTATCAGCGACCAAAAGTTGCGAACTTTATCGTCGATGTTCTCTACTAAATCCTTTCAGCAAAAATATGGCAATATCGCGAATGATCAAGTATGACACATACTGTAGAATGGATCTGCTATCCCCGTTTAAATAAAAACAATTCATTTCAGTAGGCCTTTAAGTCTAGTTTTGAGTAAAGGCTCAGCTGTAGATGTCAGAGACCTGTTGCTAAATGCGTTGTGCGAATACAGTACATCTCCAAGGTAAGTGCACCACAGTAATAGTCACACCATTCCTTCTCCTGCCGGTGCTTCCTCCCACTCGTTGATCGCAGCCATGATATAGGCAGCTTTAAATATCTTGGCCTCATTAATAATTCATGAAGTCTAAACCGTGTAGCACGATCCCCCTCAGGTCTCCAGTGCTCTTTCATGTTGTGTTTCTTTTCACTCGGTCCTCAAGCCTGCAGGTGTGTTTATGTGTTGACATTGTGTTCGGATCCTTCTCTCCTCTTAATGGCTCGTTCCTTTTTAAAACCTCTCAGCGTATTGATCGAGTATGCATCAGAAGTGAATCACATAATGGAGTGGCGATTGCAGAACATTAGCAGTTAATAGTTTATCTTTGGTAATTGTATCTCCAACTCAAGAGTTCATTGACTCTAAGGCCATTAGACTCCTGAAACATCCAAAATCCTGCACCACAGGAGAGAATTTTCACGTGACTGCATATTTTGGTATTTTATATCGATACTGAAATTGTAAAATATAAACTAGGTGAAAACAGGTCTTATGGTTAAAGAACCATCTGGATTTTTAGGATCCCCTTTGCTGAAAATATATGCATACATGAGGAATTATGTAATGGAACCACAATCCCTTCTACTTTAGTCCATGCCTTAAATATATATTTTTTATTTTTTCAGTTTATGTGCATTTAATAAATGCTATTCAATTCCATAAAAACATTGAACACACTGGGTTATTGGTTTGTATGTTGCTTGAAGGGAAAAGCGCTATACAAGTTAAACCCTTTCACCCATTCACTGAAATCTGCAACAAAATGGTCATCTCCAATTGGTTGCAGTATTGAAAAACGCCAGTAGAGAGCAGCCTCGACCTGTTCTACTTTAACGACATGCTTTTCATCGCTTCACTGAGCATTTCCCAGACAACTGCTCCCTAGGCTCAGTCAAGGCCTAGGCGTCAACCAACAGGGTCAACCAGGAGGGTCATCTGTGCTATTGGACCAATAAATTTTAACAATGTGATGTGATGACATGCATGATAGCAGTTTAAAATGACAAGTAGCAATTAAGTGGATTGAATTTATTGAACCACACGTAGGCTATACCTTCATACCTTATGGCTGACTGTCAAATGCAGTTTAAAAGTTGCATGTAAAAATTTGTATTATTTTTCAACTGTACAGAATGACTAACTCGCTAAAATATCTATATCTGAGTGTAGCAAATTATGTTAGGCTTCTCATCCATGCATACTTTTTGTTGGTTTGTTGAGTTTTAGTAGCATGTCCATGATTAAAGTTTGATGTTGAGAGTTCTCTCCTTCTATACAACACAATAGAATTCCATTCTCTTCCCAAGATACCATCTACACCATCTACACCGTGGTGTCACAGACGCTTCAATAAACTCCCCCAAAGAGCAGGGAAACCTGTGAAACAGACCTGTAGGGATGAAATAGCCTCCGTATGTTTTTTCCTGATATAATATATATATATCCATCAATCCATTTTCTACCACTTGTTGTATTTATATACAGTATATGTATGCATTTATATATATGTATATATGAATGTGTATACAGTATATGTATATATGTATGTATTTATATATGTATATATATATGAGTGAGTGTATGTATATATATATAAACTATATGAATGTGTATATATATTCGAGTATGTATGTATATATGTATGTTTGTATATACAGTCGCGATCAAAAGTTTACATACACTTGTAAAGAACATAATGTCTTGGCTGTCTTGAGTTTCCAATCATTTATACAACTCTTATTTTTTGTGATAGAGTGATTGGAGCACATAATTGTTGGTCACAAAAAACATTCATAAAGTTTGGTTATTTTATGAATGTATTATGGGTCTACTGAAAATGTGACCAAATCTTCTGGGTCAAAAGTATACATACAGCAATGTTAATATTTGGTTACATGTCCCTTGGCAAGTTCACTGCAGTAAGGCGCTTTTGGTAGCCATCCACAAACTTCTGGCAAGCTTCTGGTTGAATTTTTGACCACTTCTCTTGACAAAATTGGTGCAGTTCAGCAAAATGTGTTGGTTTTCTGACATTGACTTGTTTCTTCAGCATTGTCCACACGTTTAGGTCAGGACTTTGGGAAGGCCATTCTAAAACCTTCATTCTAGCCTGATTTAGCCATTCTTTTACCACTTTTCACGTGTGTTTGGGGTCCTGTTGGAACACCCAACTGCGCACAAGACCCAACCTCAGGGCTGATGATTTTAGGTTGTCCTGAAGAATTTGGAGGTAATCCTCCTTTTTCATTGTCCCATTTGAAGCACCAGTTCCATTAGCAGCAAAACAGGCCCAGATCATAATACTACCACCACTATGCTTGATGGTAGGAATTATGTTCCTGGGATTAAAGGCCTCACCTTTTCTCCTCCAAACATATTGCTGAGTATTGTGGCCAAACAGCTCAATTTTTGTTTCATCTGACCACAGAACTTTCCTCCAGAAGGTCTTATCTTTGTCCATGTATAGTCCGATGAAACTTTAGATACAACTGAGGTTAGTTAGTATTGCAACTATACTTGCCAACCTTGAGACCTCTGAATTCGGGAGATTGGGGGTTTTGAGGTGGGCGGGGGCGGGCGGGGCGGGGGGTGCGGCGGGGTTAAGGGGGAGGAGTATATTTATAGATAGAATTCATTGAAATTAGTATTTCACTGAAATTAGTATTTCTTATATATATATATATATATATATATATATATATATATATATATATATATATATATATATATATATATATATATATATATATATATATATATATATATATATATATATATATATATATATATATATAAATAAAATAAATACTTGAATTTCAGTGTTCATTTATTTACACATATATACACACATAACACTCCTCTACTCATTGTTGTTTTTGAAAGTGCAATGCTTTGCAGCCAGTAGCACAGTCTTTGAACAATCATAGGTATGGGCAGCATCTGTGAAATTTAATTAGCAGGAAAGGAGTGAGTTTAGGGTTGAATTGTCCATCCTCGTTCTATTCTCTGTCACTATCTTTCTAACCATGCTGAACACCCTCTCTTATGATGCATTGCTGTGTGGCACGCACAAAAGTGCCTTCATCAAATGCACCAGAGTCTGGAATCTTCCATCTCTCCCTAGCATACCCCTTCCCCTTCGAGCTGTCCTGGATGAACTGAAATTCTTGTTTCCAATCATTTTGGAACTTGCAAGCGTACTTCTTCTTCTTACTCGTCGTCGCCATGACTGTCTCTTCTTCGTTCTTCTGCTTCGTCTCTGTTATGTTTTTGGACATTACTACTTTCCGTACTTTTAAAGCAATGCATGATAGGAATCTGGATGTTGTGTGTCAGTGTATTAACGTGCCGGCTAGAATAAACACAAGCTGAGCAATAGCTCCGTGCCTGCCTACTTTATGGGTTATAGATAAACCTATGGATAACGGAGACATGTGTAATAGTTTTAAAAAGTCTCTTTAAGCGAAACGTAGACATGAGGATGGCGTTGCTAGCATGAATGCCACATGGGCAGCAAACGGAGGACAACAAACTATGCTGGTTAAATTTACTTGCATTTACCACAGATAAATTAAACAACACCTTTTTGAAATGGACAGCCACCACATGTAGGATACCTAACATCTGTGAAGACTAGGTGCCGCAAGATGTCGTTAATGTCGCCAACTAACGTTGTACCAGCGCTGTCATCTGAAAAAGTAAATAGGCGTGTTTGTGTAACCGAGGTTTTGTGAATAAATGAAGTCCAGCAGAAAAGACAGACCATAATGACGGCATCGATAGGCATGTTCTTTATTGGCGTCTCTCGTCAACACACTGGATTCTCGTCAAGGAAACTTCTTTCACACACACGCACACACTTCCGGCTTCAAAATAAGAGCTTGAGACATCACATGCAGTGCAACATTGCCAACAAAAATGGAAAATTGCTTACATCTGTTTCAAGAACTGATTAAACTAAGGAATACTATATGCAGATGTAAATGGTTGCACTATGTAAAGTTGTTTATTTATGTTTTTATTAAATTATCGATAATAATAATAATAACATGCTGTACACCTGTACCTAGTTTGCTATATTATTGCAGACTTTAATAATGGGCACTTAATTTCTACTATACTTACTGTCACCAAGTTTTGAGCAAGTCAATGACTTGTTCAGTAAAACATTTAAAAAACGTTCCTGTAATACCAAATTGCATTTGTATGCAAATATTGGGATATTTTATTAAGCACATTTTATTTATGCAAGCAAATAATAACCTGTGATTAATCATGATTAATCACAGTTCAAGAGTGTGATTAATCTGATTCAAAAAAATAATTACTTGACATGTTATATATATATATATATATATATATATATATATATATATATATATATATATATATATATATATATATATATATATATATATATATATATATATATATATATATATATATATAATTTTTTATTTTACTTTATTGTTTTATTTTTTTTTACAGACAATACCCCATAATTACAATGTACAAAGGTTTGTTTTTTTTTAAATGCCATTTTATTAGAAATACAAATGTCATATTCACCTGCGTGTGAAAATTACTCCTGCAATTTTCACTTAAAACTTAAGCAGAATCGCCTTGCACTGATTTTACCCAGTAATATTTGGTTTGCAAGTGTTTGTTGTAGCTGCATTTACTTTTTTCAGCTGTACATGTTGTGATTTTCTCTCTTTTCTCAATAGCTCGCTCTTGTGCTGCACGTACTGATGCCGTACTAAGTATGGAATATGAATTAAGTTTTGATTGGGATATGTTTTTTTTTAGTTAGGAAATACATTAATGTTTTCGTGCTAGTCATTTGGCACCAGTCAGTCCGTGAGTTTATCAAAGTGCAGTTATGAATCTTGGTTTTTAGTTCATTTTAATTTAAAAGGGTATTACTGACCCTCGGGAGATTTGCTGCGGTCATCATTAATATTGTTTATTGTTACATCCCCAGTCGGGATTCCCTACAAAAGTATGATTTTCCCGTTTTGTTTTGCCTGACAAAGACAGTAGTTCTGATTGGACCCCTTCGTGATTTATCCCCAACGCTCTCCCACATGCAATTTTCGTTGGATAACTTGGATAACCCACCAAAAGAAGAAATTAAATATGATTGGATTCCCGTCTCTGTCAACATTTTCGTCTCGTTTTTGTCGACTAAATTGTCAATTAATTTTATCATTGTTTTTGTCAACGTGCATTTGATTTGATTCGTTATCGTCCTATTTTAGTCATGTAAAAGTAGGTCATTGACAATAGCTCAGACGAAAATTCTTAGTCTACAAAATTAACACTGGAGCCAGATTACCTGTACAAAACATGCATTTCAAAACGAGAGGCCGACTTTTAGCAATGCGGGATGTCTCAGTTAGTCGGACGTGTAAAAAGTAAGGACAATGCGTGTGCGGGACATCTGCTTACCCTATTCTTAACCTGGAGCTGCAACACCTAAATCACAATGTATGCAAACTCTGCGTGAGTGTCTTACCTGCAGTCGTCCCTGTCACGCCCTGTTTGTAGAACTTTGAATTCAAAGCCCCCTTTTTGTTTTGAACACAGAGTTGTATGTATATGTATGTGTAAATATACAAATTAAAAACAAATACTGTGTTTTATTTTTTAATCTGGTTGGTGATAGAATAGACTGAAGGTCGCAACTGCTTGACTGACAGCGCCAAGAGCCAATTAAATTCGAGGTGGCACACTAGATCACGGCGGTCTGCACCACTTTACAATTGCACACCCAGTCTTAGAAAATCGCACGCAACACACCCACTAATCGTACACGTTATTTTATAGATTGCTCACGCTGTTTTCCGCATGGTGTTTGGATCTTAGTATATCAGGCCTTATGTATTTTTGGTAGCATATTTATGAATCACAATATTTCTGCACATAATTTGAAGTAAGTAGAAAATATGTCTGCATTGTTGCGAGTTGTAGCAATAATGCTAAAGAAGGGGTCAACTTGCACACATTTCCAAGAAAGTATGGACCTCTTCAGTCAAATTGACTTGCGCAGAATTGGACGGACCAAGCCAGACGAGTATACTTTGCAGCCATCATTTTAAAGATTCTGACTTGAAAAAGCATTAGTTTTGGTCAGAGTATGGATGGAAAAAAAGAGACCCTGTAAATCAGGAGCACCATAGAGGGGAGAAAGACTGAGTCAGATGCACCGTTGAACAAGAGACAAAGAAGACAGAAAAACAATTTTTAAAAAAAGTTAATCTGCTGGTATTATATTTGGTCTTCTTCTACTGATGGATATTCTGATTGAGCTCGGTGATCTGCATCTGCACCGCCCGTATCTGTGGCCCGGTCAGGTGTGGCCTCCTACTCCTGTCACAAACTACAGTAAAATTATGTTATTGGCGGCGAATTATGGCATTCTTCAGCGTCTTTGTCAGGAGAATCCGAATGCAGACTCTTTGACTCAGAACTTGAATCAAAACCGGGTTTTTTTCCAAACTAGTATAACATTCAATAACACGTTTTATTGAAAGATTATTTTATATTTAGTTTTTGCTCATAATGTTAATCATATCAGTTTTTAATTAATCATTGACCAGGGTGACAAAAACATGCAACTAAGTGATCAAAATAATAAGTTTTACATGCCTTTATCTATGCAGGGAAATGGGCTCCAGTTCTGTAGATCAGCGGTCCCCAACCACCCGTACCGGTCCGTGATGCATTTGTTACCGGGCCGCAGAGAAACATTAAAGAATTTATAAACGACTGCATTTTCTTTGACTTAACTTTCGCCCGTCCCACCAGACACACCAATAAGCTGGTTTATAGATTAACAATAAAACTTCTCATAGTAAGTTGCCATTTGTTATAAATTTGTGACATGATACAATGCACATTATGAACATATAAAATATAAATGTGACAGATTGTAGCCAAAGGCTGATTTCCATCTGCATCTCATTGCAAAGAAACAAGCCCAGGGCTCCCACTAATTCAGCGTTATAGTGAGTTGCACTTATTTTTGCTGTATTTATCTGGCAAAACAATGCCTACATTAAACCGGTCCGTGGTGCAAAGAAGGTTGGGTACCACTGCTGTAGATGGCGTCACACCAAGAGAGGCCGACATATTGAGTCTGGCGATGGAGAGGAGAAGTTCCAAGTACAGTTAGTTATCTACCGATTAATCAAAAACTAATTGATATTATGGCAAATTACTAGCAGATTCACATTCAGAAACAAACCAATACATAATGACAACTTGTTTGTGAAATGTCTGCCATCTGGACACTATCTGGACTTCATGCACCACCCTTAATAGTCTTCCAACCGGGTCACCTTTGGAAATGGTAATGTTGTCAAGTGACCGTCATGGTTAAATAAAGGCTAAATGAATAAAGAAACTACTTTCTGTTCAATGTACCTTTTATTCATCTCAAGTGGCAGCATTTCCTGCCTTAACATTGAAATACTGGATTGACCTCGCTACACTTCCTGGAACATATGAGTGCTTTTTTATTCTTACCACCCGGGGCAACCCTGGAAATTAACTTGATTCTTAGTCATCTGTCCCCCACAGTGGTCCAACAACTTAAGAGTGTTTTGAGATAAGAGTTGTCTCTTGACTAATTGGTATACTATATTGCAAAAATGTAGGTTACAATCATTGTTTGGCATAGCGAATGTCGCAGTGAACCCCCATAAGACTTCCCCGAAAAATCTGGTGTTATTCACTTGCATTGGCTAACAGCAGCAGCTCGACATAACTTTGTTTTTCCAAGCATTGGAGGGAAGAAAAAATTGAGTGTGAAGGACAGTGCTAAGAAAAAGAGGTGGATGATATTACAAAACCCAAAACCAGTGAAGTTGACACATTGTGTAATTTGTAAATAAAAACAGAACACAATGATTTGCAAATCCTTTTCATCTTATATTCAATTGAATAGACTGCAAAGACAATATATCTAATGTTCGAACTGAAAAACATATATTTATTTTTTTTTTGCAAATAATCATTAACTTAGAATTTAATGGCAGCAACACGTTGCAAAAAAGTTGACACTGGGGCATTTTTACCACTGTGTTACACCGCCTTTCCTTTTAACAACACCCAGTAAATGTTAGGGAAATGAGGGGACCAATTTTTGAAGCTTTTCAGGTGGAATTATTTCCCATTCTTGCTTGATGTACAGCTTAAGTTGTTCAACAGTTCGTTATGGTATTTGACGCTTCATAATGCGCCACACATTTTCAATGGAATACAGGTCTGGACTACTGGCAGGCCAGTCTAGTACCCACACTCTTTTACTAAGAAGCCATGCTGTTGTAACACATGCCGAATGTGTCTTGGCATTGTCTTGCTGAAATAAGCAGGGGCGTCCATGAAAAAGACATTGCATGGATGGCAACATATGTTGCTCCAAAACCTGTATGTACCTTTCAGCATTAATGGTGCCTTCACAGATGTGTATGTTACATATGCCTTGGGCACTAATACACCCCCATACCATCACAGATGCTGGCATTTGAACTTTGCGCCTATAACAGTTCGGATGGTTATTTTCCTCTTTGGTCCGGAGGACACGCTGTCCACAGTTTCCAATAAACAATTTGAAATATGGACTCGTCAGACCACAGAAAACTTTTCCACTTTGCATCAGTCCATCTTAGATGAGCTCTGGCCCAGCGAAGCCAGCGGCGTTTCTGGGTGTTGTTGATTAATGGCTTTCGCTTTCCATAGCAGAGTTTTTTTAACTTGCACTTACAGATGTAGCGACCAACTGTAGTTACTGACAGTGGTTTTCTGAAGTGTTCCTGAACCCATGTGGTGATATCCTTTACACACTGATGTCAGTTTTTGATTCAGTACCGCCTGAGGGATCCAAGGTCATGGACATTGCCGCTTACGTGCTGTGAGTTCTCCAGATTCTCTGAACCTTTTGATAATATTAAGGACCGTCGATGGTGAAATCTCTAAATTCCTTGCAATAGCTCGTTGAGAAATGTTGTTCTTAAACTGTACGACAATTTGCTCACGCATTTGTTCACAAAGTGGTGACCCTCGCCCCATTTTTGTTTGTGAATGACTGAGCATTTCATGGAAGCTGCTTTTATACCCAATCATGGCACCCACCTGTTCCCAATTAGCCTGTTCACCTGTGGGATGTTCCAAATAAGTGTTTGATGAGCATTCCTCAACTTTCTTTTTTGCCACTTGTGCCAGCTTTTTTTAAACATGTTGCAGGCATCAAATTCCAAATGAGGTATTATTTGCAAAAAAAACGAAAATTTAGCAGTTTGAATGTTAAGTATCTTGTCTTTGCAGTCTATTCAGTTGAATATAGGTTGAAAAGGATTTGCAAATCATTGTATTCTGTTTTTATTTACGATTTACACAACATGCCAACTTAACTGGTTTTGGGTTGTGTAATTTCATTAAAGAAATAAGTCATGAAAAACATCACTGATCCTGTCACTAATTTGGTAAAGCAATTTGAGCGTATCACTGCTGATCTGCATGACTAGAACGCCAGCCAAGAATGTTAAAACATTATCTAAACTGCAGACATTTATCCATGTTAAATATGGAGAAGCTGCTGATAGTATGTGTGACAGAGAAGCAGTTGGAAGGAGATACCGTGAAACTATACTGTCTCAGGTAAATTCTGTACATTATTACTACATTACTTTATAAAACTACTGTGGTTGTTAGTATTACATTCTACTGTATTATTTGTCATACAATATTTGTGATCTTAAAGTTTGTTTTCTTTTTAAAGTGCATGTTACAATTGTGATATGGTGTTGGGGCCAGGCACCAATTGAATTTATTTGAATGGGAGATGTTAATTTGAGGTACAAGTGTTTTAAGTTAAAAGCTACCTCACATAAACAATTGAGCTTGTAAATCGAGGTACTGTACAGTATTATACTCCATGCCACCGTTTGCCTATGGCAGGCAGAATATAGAAGTCACCAGAAATCGGACATGGCACACGCCTGGATGCCCCAGAGTTGTATCCATTTTCCGTAAAGGTATTGATCTTTCCGCAGGTTCACATACAGAAACTTTGACACAACTTTTGTTTCCTCTATTTATTCAAGTTTGACGTCTTGTTGAGGCAGCACCAGTGTCGAAGTCCTCGCTAAACAATCCAATCTCTACAGTTTTTATTTGTTAATCAGAGTAGTTTAGCCTTTTTGGGGGTGTAAGGTGTATCGGATCCCTGTATTGTTCACTTAAATGAAATAATGTATTCCGATTATAAGCATTTGAAATAATAACCTTACAGCTACTAGATTGACCAGTCAGAATACACTACTATCATCACAATCTGTTTATTTCTCGCTTTTAAAAAACGCTATAGACTCTACTAATAGTCAACTATGTGAAACATATGAAAATCCTTTGTCAAAAACAGCCCTAGCGCGTACAATTGCAAGATAACGTGTGGGATGCATTGTGGCCATGTTAGACCTTACCTCTGATCTTTTGTTGAAAAAGTCAGAGGTTGGGTATACTGGAAGGTTTAACAAGTGCAGTGTTTGCTAAAACAGGCCATAGGTAAATGTAACAGCATTGGTCTCACTTAGGCAAAAGCATTGTCAATTGCGTACATAAAAATATCCAGTGAATGCCTCCACAAGAGCAAGCTTCTGCCAAAAGTGACAGATAAGTCTAATGGGTCAAAGAGTGTGCACAAGAGTGGGGACCAGTTCAAGAAAATGAAGGTGATGAAGTGGGAGAAACTTGAGTGGGTCCATTCATTGATGAATGGGATTTTTTTGTCAAATGGATGTGTACTGTAGCTAATTAAAACCTTACAACCCCTGTTTCCATATGAGTTGGGAAATTGTGTTAGATGTAAATATAAACGGAATACAATGATTTGCAAATCATTTTCAACCCATATTCAGTTGAATATGCTACAAAGACAACATATTTGATGTTATGTTCAAACTGATAAACATTTTTTTTTTGCAAATAATCGTTAACTTTAGAATTTGATGCCAGCAACACATGACAAAGAAGTTGGGAAAGGTGGCAATAAATACTGATAAAGTTGAGGAATGCTCATCAAACACTTATTTGGAACATCCCACAGGTGAACAGGCAAATTGGGAACAGGTGGGTGCCATGATTGGGTATAAAAGTAGATTCCATGAAATGCTCAGTCATTCACAAACAAGGATGGGGCGAGGGTCACCACTTTGTCAACAAATGCGTGAGCAAATTGTTGAACAGTTTAAGAAAAACCTTTCTCAACCAGCTATTGCAAAGAATTTAGGGATTTCACCATCTACGGTCCGTAATATCATCAAAGGGTTCAGAGAATCTGGAGAAATCACTGCACGTAAGCAGCTAAGCCTGTGACCTTCGATCCCTCAGGCTGTACTGTATCAACAAGTGACATGAGTGTGTAAAGGATATCACCACATGGGCTCAGGAACACTTCAGAAACCCACTGTCAGTAACTACAGTTGGTCGCTACATCTGTAAGTGCAAGTTAAAACTCCTATGCAAGGCGAAAACCGTTTATCAACAACACCCAGAAACGCTGTCGGCTTCGCTGGGCCTGAGCTAATCTAAGATGGACTGATACAAAGTGGAAAAGTGTTCTGTGGTCTGACGAGTCCACATTCCAAATTGTTTTTGGAAACTGTGGACGTCGTGTCCTTCGGACCAAAGAGGAAAAGAACCATCCGGATTGTTATAGGCGCAAAGTTGAAAAGCCAGCATCTGTGATGGTATGGGGGTGTATTTAATATCCTTCTATCTCCAAAGACATGCACCTGGGCAGGCCTGCCTGGCCCTAACCAATCTGGCGCCCTAGGCAAGATTTTAGGTGGCGCCCCCCCACTTCGGCAGTGAAGTGTATATACTCACAAGAAACCGAATAGCTTTGTCTTTGACATTTTTTTTTACTTAAAGAAAGCAAATTAACATATTACATGAGAATGTTATGTTATGATTATCTTTAACCGAATCAGAGCAGTGCTCAAATTAAAAAACAGCATTTCCTCTCATGTGATATTGCTTAATTAACATTAATGATGTGCACTTTAACAACTAGGCTTACAACTATACCTAATATATAAAGGGGTGGAAAAGTGACTATTACCTGCAGGGCAAACATTAGCTAACCAGAAGGCAATAACAATGTAAACAAAAAACACCTGCTTAAAAGATCTAATACAAATGTCCCTGAGGAATGTAAGGTGGGAGTACTGTAATTACCATAACAATTTAGCCCCCTCCACAATATTAACCCGACGTTAAAACAGAACTAGCAATTTATTGATTAGCAATTGCCGAATCATGTAACATTAGGTTAATGCTAAAAAGCCAGGTTACTATCACATTCTGTAACAGACAAATCATTTCATGTAGGCTAACGTTACCTACCTGCTACCTCTGTCTTTTTCTTGTTTCTCCTCCTCTTCTTTTCTATTTTTTCTTCCCTGGGCACCTGACAGTTTTGGCCGTTTTGACATCTTGTGTTGATTTTTTGATGTGGTGACGTCCAAAAAAAGTCATGATACGGGAAGGGAGGTGGCGCACCGTGCGGGGGGGTGGGACGTAATGTTGTAACAAATAATATTTCTATTAAATAGGCTTTACTTTGCATTTTAATTAACGTGGGATTATTTTTTGTATTTAGAAATAATAGTACCAACTTTTTTTTTTTTTTTTTTTTTTCTCCAACATTTGTGGCACTGGCGTGGCGCCCCCTGATGGACGGCGCCCTTAGCATTTGCCTATACGGCCTATGCCACGGGCCGGCCCTGCACCTGGGGATAGGTTGATTGGCAACACCAAATTGGCCCTAGTGTGAATGTGAGTGTGAATGTTGTCTGTCTATCTGTGTTGGCCCTGCGATGAGGTGGCGACTTGTCCAGGGTGTACCCCGCCTTCCGCTCAAATGCAGCTGAGGTAAGCTCCAGCTCCCCCTGCGACCCCGAGAGGGACAAGCGGTAGAAAATGGATGGATGGATGGCTGGGTTTCCCAATGTAAAGCTCTATGAGTCAATAGAGGAAAAAGTGCTACGTAAATATAATTGACTTATCTTTACTATTTGTGTCCTATTTTGTTTGTGCAGTGTTTATTTGGAGTAAATGTAGAGTAATGTCAGAAGTCTGCCTAGCAACATGTGTGACAGGCAATCAAACGCGAGGACTTCTATCAAAAGATTATTTCATTTAATTTAATCCGTAAAATTCATGACATTGTAACACGTAGAAGGGAAATGTCCAACAAGGAGTAATGTAGAATATTAATTTCCTAGAATCTCCCAAAAGTAGTTGGTGCCCCACCATATTTCCATGTATTACATCTTCTTAGAATATAAATTAAATACAATTATTTCAGCATTAATCAGAGATGAGAGTGAGGAAGTGATGATCATGGACTGCAGCCAAGAGAGCATGAGGCAGAGGTTAGAAAACACAACCTCGTTTTTAATCTCCTTAGTCTGGCTCTCCCTTTATAGACCCCCAATCCATCCCACCCCCTCCCCCTCTCTCTCTCACTCTCTGTCTCTCTCTCTCTCTCTCTGTCTCTCTCTCTCTCTCTCTCTCTCTCTCTCTGTCTCTCAACGTGCAGCACAATGTTATTGAGGACGAAGACAAGCAGGGAATTGGCTAAATAAACCGTAATCATGTTCTTGTTATATCACTACCACATCTGGCCCTGGGGTGACCTCGGGGGAGGGGTAGGGGAGGGGCTGGTGGGGGGGATGTGGGGTCAGTTGTCCCTGTTGGTAGAACAATGCAAGATGTTGATGTGGCAACTTGGACCGGTGTGCACCATGGACCCCAAGCTTTAGGGGAGTCGGGAAGTTTTGAAGGTGTCGGCGGCAAATGATTCGAGGTAAGTCACTTCCATCCTTACATGTGGAAGCAAGTGCAACAGTTTGTGTGAGCGTGTGATTGAGCACAGCATGCTTGTTCCCAAGCTGCAGATGGCGCTTGAATGTCATACCAGAATACTTTGAACGCCAGGGAAACTTAAAACAAAGCAAACAACCACCAGAGGCCTTCTGATACGCAACCTTAACAATTGTTGTACTTTGTTGTACGTTCTTTATGTTTCCTACCTGTTCTGAGTATTATAAATGAGCTCTCTACATCATTTCATTCAATGCATGTTGGGTTTAGTGCATACAGCACTAACTTGGACATTTGAAATGTAAACAACCATGCATGACTGTAATGTACAACCTTTTTTTTTTAAAACATTTATGACAGTTCAATTTGTTATTACTTAACCTTTTTAAATATTGCTACACTCAATAACATTGACAACCATGATTATTTTCACTACATTGTGATACTTTTTATTTTATTTTATTTCACAGATGTCTAGAAAATCTCGCATCTACTTCCTTTTAGCATGGTGTGCAGAGTCCTTTTTTGTTTTTTTTTGTGTTTTTTAATTTGAAGGACAATGTGCAGTTACATTAGGATGATGGCTGCACCAGATTTAGCACCATGCTAATTTCCATCTGTAGTCCTTTTATGGTGCATCTAATATCCACAATAAAATTACACAGGATTGAAAATACACAACAATATTACAATTACATAATGATAAACAATTTAAAATACAAGTACAATACATAGAGGGTATGTGAGTTACAAATCAGTGGGTGGTCAAGTTACAGTAGTTTAGCAGCTTCATTTAAAGTGCAGAAGTATATAAAGTGCAGCAGTTTTTATCAAAGTCCACATACAGTGCAGTAGCCATCAGATGATAACCATAATGGTGTCATTCAATAGCTGTATATCCCATTGATTTTAAACCAGGATTCTCCAAAAAGTTACCTTGAATAAGTTCATCTAAACGTCTAATCAGAAATTACAAGACCTAACATATTAAATGGTAAATTACTCTCGATCACTGCAGTGTTAATTATCTTCTTGCACTTAACATACACCCTATAAAAAGTAGGCTACATGTAGGAATATAGCGGACTGCCAGGTTATAGAGAATGCCTTTATTGTGACATTTTAAGAGCGTTCTTATATCTGCCCAGGAATATGTACACATTGTTACATTGGAGGCCAATAACTAACCCAAAAAGATACTGTACAATAGTGTTGTTTGTACCGTAATGTACTCACATGGACTTCCGCTATCCTCTATTTCTGACACTATAATCATAGTCATTTTCCTTTACCAAATAAAATCTTTACTAACAATAAATCAAAAGTAACTGTTTCCAGGGCCAAAAATGAAAATACATGTTTTAAAGCTCCTACCCACCTGCTCCCAGTGCAACCCACACTGGCTTAAATGTAACTTAGATATTGAGTCGCTAGAGAAAAGCGCTACATACATATAATTCACTTCACTTCACTTCACTAAGGTCAAAAGTCAAGCAATACATTTCAAGTTACCTTCGAGTGTCAAGTTACTGCACCTACATTTTAAAGTCCCTAATGTGTTGTTGTTGTTGTTTTTGTTGTTGCTGTTGTTGAAACTAATCATATCTGCTTTACCAACAGGCAACAGGTGCAAAAACTAACCAGAAAGATAAAAATTAGTGCATTGGTCGGATGTGAGCAATAATGATCCTATTGTTACTACTGAATTTAATCTGTTTGAAAGTAAATGTATAAATCATTAAAACAGCAAAAATACATGAACACATTACATATAAATTGGTTGTAATTATCAACCATCATATTTGTTATTCATTGCATTGTTTTGGCATATTTGTGTGCGTGTGGGAATGTGTGTGTGTGTGTGTGTGTGTGCGCGTGTGCGTGTGTGTGTGTGTGTGTGTGTGTGTGCGTGTGTGTGTGCGCGCGCGCGCGTGTGTGTGCGTGTGTGTTAGTGCTTTATATGTTTGTGTGGCACCTGGGATTAGTATAATAGTCAGTCCAGATGGCTGTAGTTTCACTGTCTGACACACAAAAAAAGGACTTCTGGAAAATAATGTAACATTTCTGTAAATGAGACGTGCTTACTCTCCTATGGAGGGGGAGGTGCAGTGGCTGGAGGGAGGGATTGTGTTTTTCATAGTTAAGGATGTAGGTTAAAATAAGATTGGCTGGGGAGCAAATCTCTCTCTAAATAGAGACATTAGGCCTTTTTCCACCAAAAGTTCAGGAACTTAATGTTCCTCTAACCTTTAATCTGGATGAGTGGTACAGTATATTTCTACACTGATACACCATGTAAATAAACAGACAATATTAGGTCAAACTTTACCATATTTTTTGGACCATAGGGCGCACCGGACTATAAGGTGCACTGCCGATGAGCGGGTCTATTCTGGTCCATTTTTATACAAAAGGCGCACCGGATTACAAGACGCTAAAGGTGTCAAAAATAAGATTTTTTTTTCTACATTTAAAACAATATTTTGTGGTCTAAGTCAGTGGTCCCCAACCTTTTTTTAGCTGCAGACGCTTGAACATTTGTCCCACGGACTGTGGGGGGATGGTATTTATTTGTATTTTTTATTTATTTATTTTTTTGTCATAAAGAAATACAATCATGTGTGCTTACAGAGTGTATCACTGCAGACTGTATTGATCTATATTGATATATAATGTGTTTATTGTGTTTTTTATGTTGATTTAATTTAAAAAAGAAAATATGTTTTTATTTTTTTAATTTATTTTTTTGTTTTTTTTCTTGTGCGGTCCACGGATCGGTACTGGTCCACGGATCGGTACCGGGCCGCGGCCCGGTGGTTGGGGACCACTGGTCTAAGTACCATGTAATGGTGGTTATTTGGTCAAAATGTTGCATAGATTATGTTTTACAGACCATCTTCAAGCGCTTCAGGATGTGTCGTTTTGTGGGCGGTCTTATTTACGTGGCTCACCTTCGGTAGCGTCTTATCTCCGCCATCTTTGTTGTAGCGGTGTAGCGTGCAAGGACGGGAGTGGAAGAAGTGTCAAAAGATGGAGCTAACTGTTTGAATGACATTCAGACTTTACTTAAATCAATAACGGAGCAGCATCTCCTCATCCGTGGCTCACTAGTGCAACAACACGTCTATACGTACCTCTTATGTGTGACTGCCATCTACTGGTCACACTTATTATTACACCATGTACCAAATACAATAGCTTCGAGGTCGGTAAACACAACCAGAATTATTCCGTAGATTAGGCGCACCGTGTTATAAGGCCGATTTTTGAGAAAATGAAAGGATTGTAAGTTCGCCCTACAGTCCAAAAAATACAATGAGTAAATTAAATACAAAGCAAAATTCTCAGCATTCACACAACGATAAGATTGAAAAACAAGGTGTACCCGTTTTTACATGAAAAGTCAGGCTTTTGTCCAAAGTGTCCAACAATCAGAAAGTCCTTCCCTTGGTAAATGAATGGTGTGTCACTGACTACTTTTACAGCACGTAACAAAGTTATTAGTGAATATTTACTTTATATTGCTCTGTAAATATGTTTGAAGGACTTCTTGTAGCTTTTTGAAATGAAGTTTGTAAAATTAATAAACATACTTGCCAACCTTGAGACCTCCAATTTCGGGAGGTGGGGGGCGTGGTCGGGGGTGGGGCGGGAGCGTGGTTGGGGGGCAGGGGTGTGGTTAAGAGGGGAGGAGTATATTTACAGCTAGAATTCACCAAGCCAAGTATTTCATTTATATATATATATATATATATATATATATATATATATATATATATATATATATATATATATATATATATATATATATATATATATATATATATATATATAAAATATATATATATATATATATATATATATATATATATATTATATATATATATATATATATATATATATATATATATATATATATATATATATATATATATATATATATATAAATAAATAAATATATATATATATATATATATATATATATATATATATATATATGAAATAGTATATATACAGTACATATATTAATATGTATATATATACTATATATATATATATATATATATATATATTTCTACATCCTGAAAATATGCAAACAAAACTGTGTTTAGGTAATTGATACCTCAAACTTGCATAAATAAATCTTAAGGAATATAACATAACTTGGCTTCTGAGAGCTTAAAAATGTAATGAATAAAATGCTAAAGTTGTTGATAAACAAGCAATTATTTTAATGATTAAATATGGTCATTTTAAATGAATTATTATGATCATTTCAAATTAATTGTTTCAAATATGTTTATTTTAATGTATAATTCTATGGTTGGATGTAATAAGGAGTAAGAAAAAATACAAATAAAAAAATACAATTAATTTTGATGTTTTTAGCAAAATATAGTAAACATTTATTTTTACTATATTTTACGAGCTGCGGTGCGCAGCTCGTACATCGCCGCCTTCTACTTCACCCTCAGCAGCCTGACCAGCGTCGGCTTTGGCAACGTGTGTGCTAACACGGACACCGAGAAGATCTTCTCCATCTGCACCATGCTCATCGGCGGTATGGAATAACGCGATTGGGCAGGCACGCTGTTTATATCGTGGGAAAGCGGACGTGAAAAAAGGCTGTCCTCACTCAGGTCTGCATGGAGCTGAGGGGGCGTGGCCTCCAGCTCCGCCTGAAAATCGGGAGATTTTCGGGAGAAAATTTGTCCCGGGAGGTTTTCGGGAGAGGCGCTAAATTTTGGGAGTCTCCTGGAAAATCCGGGAGGGTTGGCAAGTATGTATTAATAAACAGCATGAAACTGCATTCTAGTTTAAAGACTACAACTGAGTAAAAACACTACAAGATAGTTCCTATAATCAGCGTTCTCCAGCACACAGATGCCCCACAAAAGTTCCTGCAAGTCGAAAGTTCCTTTCGTAATTTTTTCTCCCTGTTGTCAAGTACGTTAATTGTAAGAAAAATACACAAGAAATAAACAAGTTGTCTTTTTGCATACTGTAATTGTGGCTGAACTATCAGCTTCAAAAGTTTGAGAAACACCCCAACTGTGTTAAACCAATCAGCATTTGACAGACCAGGCCTCCCCCGCTAAAGTTCCTGCAGGAACTTTTCAAAGCTACTTGGAACTGCATTAGCTCCACGGAACATTATTTACCCATGTTTTGGTGAAAACGCAGGGGAAATGGGAAAGTTCCTTTAATAGTCCCTGCGGTGGAAAAGGGCTTTGTATAAGTTATCCCCTTCTGAGAAGAATGTATTCACTCTGTCTGCATTTAAAAAGCTGCGCAAAAAGTAATCTGTGCAAATATGTGTTTAATTGATTTTATCAGGTGCATTGTTAATTATGTGTTAATTTGAACTACTATTATATATGAGATATTGCTGGGACATTCAAATTTGCCACACTAGGTGGATGTGAACATATCTATTTGAATGATACTGAATATCTAATATTGTGTTATTTAGATCACATGTTATTGAGTAAATAGCACTTCTTGAGCTGATAGAACAGTTTTTCAGGAAGTTTGTATTTTACTAGGAAAGGGATGGACTATTATGGCAAAAATAATAATCACGATTATTTAGATGGATATTGTAATTATGATTATAACACGATTATGTATTAAATTGCAAACATGAGTATTTATTGCACCACCAAAACTCAACTTTAAATATAATTTTAAAAAAGGAATACAAATTAGTAACGGATAAACCACATCCAGTAAAATAACAACAGTAATAAAACAACAATAGCTATATAAAAAACAATAATATTCAACAGCAATACAACTTTTTTTATACAATGTTTTTTTCTTTTACACTTATTTTACAACCATACAATGTGTGCTTTTTGTGTCAAATAAAATGTAATCAAATGTTTGTCAATTACAGTAAATGCAAAAATCCTCACATTTATTGGTGTAATATATCTTTGGACACTTTTGACTAGAATTATTGGTCAAAGCATAATAGTTGTGTAAAAGTATCAATACGTGATTTGAGTACATTATGCTTGTGTAAGGTACTTTTTTGAAACCTTTATTTTGTTAGTGCAGTCAGACCAAATGTGGCACATTGCGCTATTATTGTGAAGGGTGAAAGTGTGCTGTGCTGTTGTCAGCTTGACTAGTAGAGACAATTTGAGGCTGTAAAAAAAAAGAGAGTGACCCTCTGAAGTTGCGACTGATGATTGTACATTAATGTTACATCAATGATGTCGTTCACAACAACACAAGCAGATGAGATGTGTTGTGGGTGTACGGACTGTTCTCGCCAGCTTGAGCTTCATACTTGAGTCGTGTCAAAGTGGCCATCTCAACATTGTTAAGTCCAGGACTTGTTTCGGGGATGAATGGGCGGTTAATTTGAACATTATTTTCCCACACAAATGTACTTTCTCTCACATTTATGTCGATTTCCCTGATATTCTGCATTTTACAGCAGAATCCGTTTTATTAACCAATTATGTGACTTCGTCTGTGGTTACGCATATTCGGAAATCATATGCCTTACTATTTTTTTGAGTTTAGTGATTATTAATTATCATTTAAAGGCCTACTGAAATGATTTTTTTTTATTTAAACGGGAATAGCAGATCCATTCTATGTGTCATACTTGATCATTTCGCGATATTGCCATATTTTTGCTGAAAGGATTTAGTAGAGAAAATCGACGATAAAGTTCGCAACTTTTGCTCGCTGATAAAAAAAAAGCCTTGCCTGTACCGGAAGTAGCGTGACGTCACAGGAGCTAGGATTCCTCACAATTCCCCGTTGTTTACAATGGAGCGAGAGATATTCGGACCGAGAAAGTGATGATTACCCCATTAATTTGAGCGAGGATGAAAGATTCGTAGATGAGGAACGTTACAGTGAATGACTTGAGAGGCAGCGATGGACGTATCTTTTTTCGCTCTGACCGTAACTTAGGTACAAGCTGGCTCATTGGATTCCACACTCTCCTTTTCCTATTGTGGATCACAGATTTGTATTTTAAACCACCTCGGATACTATATCCTCTTGAAAATGAGAGTCGAGAACGCGAAATGGACATTCAGTGCCTTTTATCTCCACGACAATACATCGGCGAAATGCTTTAGCTACGAGCTAATGTGATAGCATCTTGCTTTAACTGCATATAGAAACAAAAGAAATAAACCCCTGACTGGAAGGATAGATAGAAAATCAACAATACTATTAAACCGTGGACATGTAAATACACGGTTAATGCTTTCCAGGCTGGCGAAGGTTTACAATGCTGTGCTAATGACGCCATTGAAGCTAACTTAGCAACCGGACTGCACAGAGCTATGCTAAAAACATTAGCTCTCCACCTACGCCAGCCAGCCCTCATTTGCTCATCAACACCTGTGCTCACCTGCATTCCAGCGATCGGCAGAAGGACGAAGGACTTTCCCCGATGCGTTTGGCGGCCCGGAGACGTAGGAAGTCAAGGTGAGGTCGCCGGCTAGCGCGGCTAGCGCGGCTAGCGCGGCTTGCGCTCCAACAAAGTCCTCCTGGTTGTGTTGCTGTAGTCCGCTGCTAATACACTGATCCCACCTACAACTGTCTTCTTTGCAGCCTTCATTGTTCATTAAAAAAATTGCAAAAGATGTCCAGAATACTGTGGAATTATGAAATGAAAACAGATCTTTTTGTATAGGATTCTACGGGGTACCGTAACTTCCGTTACTCGGACTTCGTCACACGCATACGTCATCATACCGCGATGTTTCAGCCGGATATTTCCCGGGAAGTTTTAAATGTCACTTTATAAGTTAACCCGGCCGTATTGGCATGTGTTGCAATGTTAAGATTTCATCATTGATATATAAACTATCAGACTGCGTGGTCGGTAGTAGTGGCTTTCAGTAGGCCTTTAAGCATACTTGTGCTGTGTCACATAATAAGTAGCAACCATGATAAGATCCGAGACTTCTTGTAGACCTGGTCTTTGTTCCACTCATTCACTCCTCATCCTAACTAACTAACTAACTAACTATGGATGCTGATGTGTCATCCATGTTGCTGCTACTTCATATTAGCGCTGCTTTTGATAACGTAGATCATAACATTTTATTAGAACGTATCAAATGAGTTATACTTGTATAGCGCTTTTCTACCTTCAAGATACTCAAAGCGCTTTGACGCTATTTCCACATTCACCCATTCACACACATTCACACACTGATGGCGGGAGCTGCCATGCAAGGCGCTAACCACGACCCATCAGGAGCAAGGATGAAGTGTCTTGCTCAAGGACACAACGGACATGACTAGGTTGGAAGAAGCCGGGGATTGAACAAGGAACCCTCAGGTAGCTGGCACAACCACTCTCCCAACCACGCCATGCCGTCCCTCAAAACACGTATTGGTATGTCAGATTTAGCCTTTTCTGGTTTAACTCCTATCTTAATGACAGGATGCAGTGTGTCTCCCATAACAATGTGACCTTGGAGTATGTTAAGGTAACATACAAAGTTACACAGGGTTCAGTTCTTGGCCCTGCACTCTTCAGCATCTACATACCGCCGCTAGGGGACATCATACGCAAATATGGTGTTAGCTTTCACTGTTATGCTGATGACACCCAACTTTACATGCCCCAAAAGCTGACCAACACGCCAGATTGTAGTCATCTGGAGGTGTGTCTTAATGAAACTAAACAGTGGATGTCCAGCAACTTTTAGCATCTTAACGCTAAAAAAACGAAAATGCTGATTATCGGTCCTGCTAGACACCGACACCTATTTAATAATATTACCTTAACATTTGACAACAAAACAATTACACAAAGCGACTCTGTAAAGAATCTGGCTATTATCTTCGACCCAACTTTCTCATTTGAGTCCCACATTGAGTGTTACTAAAACAGCCTTCTTTCATCTCTGAAATATCGCTATAATGTGTCCCAATTTGTCCACCACCAACTCTGAAATCATTATTCATGTGTTCATTACGTCTCGTCTCGATTGCTGTAACTTATTATTTTCGGGTCTCCCTATGTCTAGCATTAAAAGATTACAGTTGGTACAAAATGCAGCTGCTAGAAAGTTTGATCATATTATGCCTATACTGGCTCACCTGCACTGGCTTCCTGTGCACTTAAGATGTGACTTTAAGGTTTTACTACTTACGTATAAAATACTTAACGGTCTAGCTCCATCCTATCTTGCTGATTGTATTGTACCATTAATCCGGCCAGAAATCTGCGTTCAAAGAACTACGGCTTATTAGTGATTCCCAGAAAACAAAATAAGTCTGCAGGCTTTAGACCATTTTCTATTCAGGCTCCAGTACTCTGGAATGCTCTACCGGTAACAGTTAGAGATGTTACCTCAGTAGAAGCATTTACGTCCCATCTTAAAACTAAATTGTATGCTCTAGCCTTTAAATATACCCCTTTTTAGACCAGTTGATCTGCTGTCTCTCTTTTCTGCTCTGCACCCCTCACCTGCGTGGAGAAGTTATCAGGTGACTACGGATCAGCCTCCACAGATGAGTCGCTAGTTGTCCAAAGTCAGGACCCAGTATGGACCAGTCCTCTGTGCATCAGTTGGTGACGTCCCTGCGCTGCTGACTTGTCTCCGTTCAAGATGATCCCCTGCTGGCCTCCCAATGGACTGGACTTGCACATGAAGTCGGGACCCGGGGTGACCACTCCTTAGGCATCAGTCGGTGACGTCTCTGCGCCCCGACTTGTCTACATGCAAGAGGATCCCTTGCTGGCCCCACTATGGACTGGACTCTCACATTATTAACTGTATCCACTCGGCATCCATTGCACCGGTCACTCAGGGGTCCCCACACCTGCGGTCCCTTCCAAGCTTTCTCGTTGTTCCTATTGGGTTGAGTTTTTTCTTGCCCTGATGTGGGATGTTGTTGTGGCTTGTGCAGCCCTGTGTTTAAGGGCTATATAAGTAAACGTTGATTGATTAAATGATGATCCATTTCACCGTCACAAGCTCCGGAATTTTCATGCACGTTGTGCATAATAAATTGTTTCTTTTTAAAAAAATATTATTATATTTTCATGATCGGGAGAAGCCATAATCAAAATCAAAATCAAAATGTCATTAATTGTCCAGCCCTAGTGTTGCAGTCTGTGTTAGTACATGAGTGTGTGGGTCTTTCTGTTGTCAAAAGGCCAAAGACGGATTTTGTCCCCAGCTGTTGTGCACAGGAACTTGGCCTGAAGCCTGATGACACACCCCTGTCAGCTTGCATCTTGTAAATGCCTTGCGGAGGAGACTGCACATTAACGACACATCTGCGCCAGACATATGGATAAAAGAGGCATTTAATTTAATTTGCTCTGATGTTGCTCCCTATATACAGTATATGAAATGTTGATAGGGGCTATGCTAAGTGGACACGCCACTGTTAAATACATAGTTATTGTGAAGTATCAAAAACCTACGACTGGACTCACATTATTAACCGTACCCACTGGGCATCCAGTGCACCAGTCACCCAGGGTGAGGGAAGAGGGATTAAGGGCTATATAAATAAACTTTGATTGATTTGATAACTTGATGTGGGAAAAAATCCTCCCCTCAGCTGTTACTTTATCGTGGTAATAATAGTAATAATAAAACATTGAATGTATAAGCGCCTTTCAAAAGACCCAAAGACACTTTACAATATGCAGATAAATAATTCAAAGATAATGATAAAACAACAAAGTATAAAATCAACATGTGAGGATGTCCCAATGATCCTAGAAGCTATATTGCCTGGGGGCTTCTCTGCCCCCTGGTAGGGTCTCCCTAAACAAACAGGTCCTAGGTGAGGGACCAAACAAAGAGCAGCTTGAAGATCTCTTTGAAAAGACACAATCAAGGGCCCATATTTACCTCACCCGAGCAGTAGAGAATATAAACAGATTTTTGCTCCAATGCATATTTTGCTTTATTCATTATTATCCTGCCACTAAATGTTGTAATTGTTTTTATAAAAGAGGTATAGTTAATTGTATCATCTATTGTTACACCTATAAATTTTATTTATTTTATTTGTGTCAATGTCTAATCTGCATTTGTATTTGTGTCTGTCTTTCAATTCTATAACTGTTACCAAATACATTTATTTTAGTTTTACTGTGATTCAAGGATAGTCGATTTTTGTCAAACCATCTCTTTAATGTATTCATTTTTTGTTCTTTGTTCTCTGTGTGTTCTCTCCTGAACAAAATGTGGTCGTGGTGTCTGCAAATAGCCCTAACTTTAAGTCCGTTGTAACTTTGAAAATGTCGTTGTATAGAAATTTAACAATTTCGGTCCCAGTATTAATCTGTGGGGTAGGTGGCAAAATATGTTTAGCGGTGTAGACTTGTGTTCGCCTTGCTTCAGTAGTTGCCTACTAGCCTGTACAAACCTGATAATAATTAAAGTGGCCCTGATTATCCTCAAGGTAGACACCTAACCTCTACTTTGTTTACAAAGAGTGTAAAAGACTTTAAAAAAGAATGAAATGTGAAGGAGGAATCGACAAAAGATTTACGAGGTCACAGTCAACTTTGTGTTAATTAACACTGACTTGTCTCTTGATTGAAAGGGTTGTGTATTCTCATGGAACCATATTATCTTAAAAATATATTTTAGATCATGTCTAGTATTACCCACCTATTTTAATGATTTCCTTTACTCTCGTTGTTTGTTGCTATGGAAGGAACCTAAACCGCTCATTCACACATGGCTGACACAGCATCAACTTTAAGTATCTTGCTTTTAAGATGCTTTGATAGGACTGAGAATGAACCTAAACCAAGGATTGATTGATTGAAACTTTTATTAGTAGATTGCACAGCGCAGTACATATTCCGTACAATTGACCACTAAATGTATTTATAAATGGTTGATTTATATAGGCTAGTAAGGTAAAGTTTTGTACCTGACAAGTTTCGGCTATCTTGCTTCTGCAGCCTTCCTCAGAGGTGTCACGTGATGTTAGTGTGACGTCATCTGTGACGTGTTATATAAATCAACCATTTATAAATACACATTAGTAGGCTAAATGAACCTCTTCAACATATGACCACTAAATGGTAACACCCGAATACGTTTTTCAACTTGATTCATGATACAGATATATACTATCATCATAATACAGTTATCACACAAGATAATCATCAGAGTATATACATTGAATTATTTACATTATTTACAATTCGGGGTGTGGGATGTGGAGGGGGTGGGGGGTTAGGTTTGGTTGATATCAACACTTCAGTCATCAACAATTGCATCATCAGAGAAATGGACATTGGAACAGTGTAGGACTGACTTGGTAGGATATGTACAGCAAGTAGTGGACATAGAGAGAGAGAGAGAGATCAGAAAGTGTAAGAATAAGTATCTACATTTGATTATTTATATTTGATCATTTACAATCCGGGGAGGTAAGATGTGGAAGGGAGGGTGTTAGTTTAGGGTTGAAGTTGCCTGGAGGTGTTCTTTTAGTGCGGTTTTGAAGGAGGATAGAGATGCCCTTTCTTTTACACCTGTTGGGAGTGCATTCCATATTGATGTGGCATAGAAAGAGAATGAGTTAAGACCTTTGTTAGATCGGAATCTGGGTTTAACGTGGTAAGTGGAACTCCCCCTGGTGTTGTGGTTATGGCGGTCATTTATGTTTAGGAAGTAGTTTGATACGTACTTAGGTATCAGGGAGGTGTAGCGGATTTTATAGACTAGGCTCAGTGCAAGTTGTTTTACTCTGTCACCCACTTTTATAGTGAAGTCACTGACTTTCTTAAGGTTGATGTGGGACCCAAATAGGATGGATTCCGTTTTACCCAAGTGTATGGATAGCTTGTCAGCTCGCGAGCCAGGTGCAAATTCTACAGAGTTCAGCACTGAGGATTTTCTCCACCTGTGACTTGTCCTTGCCTGATACCAGCAGGGCCGAGTCATCCGCAAACAAGAACAATTCACAGTCGCATGCTGATGACATGTCGTTTATGTATATTAGGAACATTAAAGGCCCTAATATACTGCCTTGGGGGACTCCACAGCTTACTGAGAGGGGGGGGGGGGTGACACGGTGCCATTCACCTCTACCACCTGTTTCCTCCCCTACAAGTAAGATTGTATCCAGCTCCATGAGGTTTTGCCCGCGTCCACCTCATGTTTGATGTGGTCGGTCAGATAGAAAAGGCATGTGTCAGTGGAGTGGTTAGTTCTGAAGCCTGATTGGAATTTGTACATGAGTTTATTAGTGGCAAGGTAACTATCGACCTGTTCATAAACAATTTTTTCCATTACTTTTTAAATGGAACTGAGAATAGAAACAGGTTGGTAGTTGCCAGGTTCTAATTTGCTACCTTTTTTAAAGAGGGGAGTTACTCTTGCTATTTTAAAATCTTTTGGTACTTGGCCTTGTGTAATTGAGAGGTTTATTATGTGCGTGATGATTGGGGCAATGGTGGGGCTATGCTGGTGGAAAAGGTGTTAAGTCTGCTTACTACCTCCATTTTGTCTGTAATGAGGGAGTCACCCTCCTTGATGTTGATGTTGGTGAGTCTGGTTTTAAGTTTCTGGCTGCAACCAGGAAGCTGGTTGTTGAGGATTTTCCAGAGCTCACGTGGCTTATTTGTGTTTTCCTCTATTTTGTCGTTAATGTAATTTTTTTCTAAGGATTTAGTCAGGTTGGTTGTCTTATTTCTTTATTTATTGCATTGCTTTTTGAGTGTTTAAAGGACTGATTTGAGGTTATTATTGGGTTGTATAACTACTTCGGTTTTACACTTTTGGTATTCTGAGTATTTTTTGGCTCTGTCTTTTATGGCAGCTAATAGGTCCGGATTCATCCATGGTTCAGAGCGGGCTTTGATCCTGACTGTTCTCACGGGAGCCATGTCATTTAGTATCGTTAGGAACGCTGTTTTGAAGCGTTCCCAAGCATCATCGACCAGGTTGCTCGTGAGCACAGGGGACCAGTCCCACTCACCTAATTTTAGGTTGAAATTATCACTGGAGTATGTTTTAAGGGATCTGGATTGAGCTGTTATGTGGCCGTTGGCTATGGTTTTAGCTATTTTGCGGGTGCAGAAGGTTAGATAGTGGTCGCTAAGACCACAGATCATGACCCCACTATTTTTTATTTTAGGCCGGTCTGAAGTGAGAATGAGATCTATGGTTGATTGGGTGGAATCACACACCCTTGTAGGTAGTGTTATTAGCTGTGAAAGACTGTGTAGATTAAAAAGCTTGCTGTAGGATCTGAAGACAGGCGCATCTCTGCGTTGAATATCTGTGTTCAGATCTCCAGTTATAATTTTCTACAAGTTGTCTACCCCAGCCAAGCAGTCCTCGAGAGCCCCATAGAAATCACTCTGATTAGGGGGTCTGTATACATTCCCTGTCAGTATAACTACTGTTATACAGTCCCTATCAGTATAACTAATGTCCAGAAACTACTTAGCTTTTTTAAATTTGATTTCCGCCCACACAGATTCAAGGGCATTGTGGTTGAGATCAGTGCGAGTTATGTATTTTATATCCTGGTGAATATACATACAAACACCCCCACCATGTTTATTCCTGTCATTTCTGATAACCGAAAATGTTTCTATCTCTATCTCTGAGTCAGAAACACTTTGATCTAATTTGGTTTCAGAGAAACACAGTATTTTTACCTTCTTGTTGAGGAAAATTTCTTTGATTTGGTCGAGTTTGGTTCCAGAGAGGCTGTTCACATTAAGGTGGATGATGTGTAGTCCACTGGAACCAAAAAGAGCATCAGAGTCCGTTGTGTAGTGGTAATGTCCAGAAAAAGGAGAGATGGCTATGTTGGTTGTTATTGAAGTTGAAGATGAAGATGAAGAGCAGTCCAGTTCTCTGTTTTGATGTACAAACCCCGTTTCCATATGAGTTGGGAAATTGTGTTAGATGTAAATATAAACGGAATACAATGATTTGCAAATCATTTTCAACCCATATTCAGTTGAATATGCTACAAAGACAACATATTTGATGTTCAAACCGATAAACATTTTTTTTGTGCAAATAATCATTAACTTTAGAATTTGATACCAGCAACACGTGACAAAAAAGTTGGGAAAGGTGGCAATAAATACTGCTAAAGTTGAGGAATGCTCATCAAACACTTATTTGGAACATCCCACAGGTGAACAGGCAAATTGGGAACAGGTGGGCGCCATGATTGGGTATAAAAGTAGATTCCATGAAATGCTCAGTCATTCACAAACAAGGATGGGGCGAGTGTCACCACTTTGTCAACAAATGCGTGAGCAAATTGTTGAACAGTTTAAGAAAAACCTTTCTCAACCAGCTATTGCAAGGAATTTAGGGATTTCACCATCTACGGTCCGTAATATCATCAAAGGGTTCAGAGAATCTGGAGAAATCACTGCACGTAAGCAGCTAAGCCCGTGACCTTCGATCCCTCAGGCAGTGCTGTATCAACAAGCGACATCAGTGTGTAAAGGATATCACCACATGGGCTCAGGAACACTTCAGAAACCCACTGTCAGTAACTACAGTTGGTCGCTATATCTGTAAGTGCAAGCTAAAACTCTCCTATGCAAGGCGAAAACCGTTTATCAACAACACCCAGAAACACTGTCGGCTTCGTTGGGCCTGAGCTCATCTAAGATGGACTGATACAAAGTGGAAAAGTGTTCTGTGGTCTGACGAGTCCACATTTCAAATTATTTTTGGAAACTGTGGACGTCGTGTCCTCCGGACCAAAGAGGAAAAGAACTATCCGGATTGTTATAAGCGCAAAGGTGAGGGCGGTCGCATTTTTCTCCGCTCCCTCCTTCCCTGCTTGCTTTCTTGTGTCCTTGTCTTTGTCTGAACTTTTTTGAAGCCTTTTTTGAAGCCTTTTTTTCTTGCGCTGTCCTCAAATCTAAACATCAAAATGAATTTGATCAACTGGACTCTCGACGCAATGGACACAGTCTTTTAAATAATGATAAATGGGTTATACTTGTATAGCGCTTTTCTACCTTCAAGGTACTCAAAGCGCTTTGACAGTATTTCCACATTACCCATTCACACACACATTCACACACTGATGGCGGGAGCTGCCATGCAAGGCGCTAACCAGCAGCCATCAGAGGCAAAGGGTGAAGTGTCTTGCCCAAGGACACAACGGACGTGACTAGGAAGGTAGAAGGTGGGAATTGAACCCCAGTAACCAGCAACACTCCGATTGCTGGCACAGCCACTCTACCAACTTCGCCACGCCGTCCAAGGAAAAGAGGTTCGGGGGAGCCTGGCTGCCCTGATTGCGTACCCCGCACTGCTGCGGGGTACGTGAGAGATTCCTGGAATACTTGAAGACTCATGTGCCTCTCAGTCCTTTCCATCGAGGATGTGGAAGACATCTACCTATTTGGAACCGTGATCGCAGGGCATTTGCTGATTGGGCTGGGCATTGCTCTGGTGTATCGTCAAATTCGGAAGACGATGGCAGCCACTCAAGGGGCCCAAAGGCTGTTCAACGCAATGGAAGGATTGGGTTGTGCTGTGGGATCACAGACTGGAGCGATTTCTGATTTGAATCGCAAAATGGATATCATCTTGGAGAAGTTTGCCGAGGAAGAATAATTAAATTGGAATTGAGAAAGCCAGCACACGGACACAGAGCAGGAATGTCATTGTTTTGACTGCTCGAAGAAAAACAACATCTTAATCTACGATTTGACTCCCTCGAATGGCCTTGATGCTATCAGGAACAGGCTCTTCTGAAGAACTCCCCCGAGGACTCCTCAAAGATGGACGCTTTTGACCTTCCTTTTTTTCAAAAAGCACCTGAGTCGAACTTTTGAGATCGGCCTCAGTCCACAAAGACATTCCAACATCTCACCCAAGTTAATTGGGCATACATGCACGCACACGCCCCTCCCCAAATCAACGCCTTCACCACTGCTTAATTCCTCCGGGGTTGTGGGGGCTGAGTAGCGCTTTAATAGCGGCAGCCGGCCTCCAGGGTCCCAACTCCCCCCTCCTCTGTTGCGAGTTGTTGTGATTACATGTACCATGTTTATGTGTGCCATGCTATGTGAGGTTTTTTCCTCGGACTCAGTCTGGACCACTCCTGAGGGTCCAGCCTCAGACTGATATTTTTTTTACTCTTCCCCCTTTCCCAATGTCACCTTTTTCACACCTTTTTATGGAGCGCTGTAAGTGGCTGATCCGTTGGCGGTCCCGTCTTGTCCCCCTGTAACGTATGTCTGCTCTTAGCGGGATTGTGCCGAAAATGTAATTTCAGTTCTTATGTGTCTTGTACATGTTAAGAATGGACAAAATAAAGCTGTTGTCTGTCTGCTGTCTGTTATAGGCGCAAAGTTGAAAAGCCAGCATCTGTGATGGTATGGGGGTGTATAAGTGCCCAAGACATGGGTAACTTACACATCTGTGAAGGCGCCATTAATGCTGAAAGGTACATACATTGAAAGGTACATTTTGGAGCAACATATGTTGCCATCCAAACAACGTTACCATGGACGCCCCTGCTTATTTCAGCAAGACAATGCCAAGCCACGTGTTACATCAATGTGGCTTCATAGTAAAAGAGTGCGGCTACTAGACTGGCCTGCCTGTAGTCCAGACCTGTCTCCCATTGAAAATGTGTGGCGCATTATGAAGCCTAAAATACCACTACGGAGACTGTTGAACAACTTAAGCTGTACATCAAGCAAGAATGGGAAATAATTCCACCTGAGAAGCTTAAAAAATGTGTCTCCTCAGTTCCCAAACGTTTACTGAGTGTTGTTAAAAGGAAAGGCCATGTAACACAGTGGTGAACATGCCCTTTTCCAACTACTTTGGCACGTGTTGCAGCCATGAAATTCTAAGTTAATTATTTATTTATTTATTTTTTCGCGGGCTTTGGTGAGGGGAGGAGTTGGAGAGAGGGGGGGCAGGTAGGGGGGTTGTTGATTTCGCGGGCTTTGGTGTAGCTGAGAACAAAGACCAGGTATAGATGAAGAGGCCCCTGAATCATGTATAGGCCACGGGTCCAGGCGCCGCGGCCCCGACTGTCAGGGACCGGGGAGAGGCCGCAAGGACCCCCGTTCCGCCGTCTCTACTGCAGACCAGGGTGTTGTTGTCGACAGTCACCTCGTCCGCCGCCGCGCTGTCCGCCGTCGCGCTGTCCGCCGCCGGACCGCTGTCTTCACCGGTGTCTGGGTCGTCCTCCTCCGCCGCCGGGCCGCCGATCGCATCGATGAACGGGGTGAAGTCCTCCTTCGAGTCGCCGACCGCTGGAGCACAGGTGAGCTCGGGTTGAGATGAGCAAATAGAGGCTGGCATAGGTGGAGAGCTAATGTTTTTCAGTGGCGTGCCGTCACTAGAGGCAGGGGAGGCGGGGCCTCACCTGCCGTCATGGAAAGAAAAAAAATGTAAAAAGAAAAAAATAATAATTCAATTGTTATATGTATCCAGTGATTATACTAAATTTATTTTCCATTTAACTTCACCAGTTTTAGATTATTTTTATTTTTATTTTCACATTTGCCGTTCAAATACTGAGAAGAGACGGTGCGGTGATCAGCAGCCAGTTGAGGCACGTCACTCAGTTGTGCCTCAACATGGATTGTGCACAATGACTCGGCTAACTGCTGAGCTGCTGTGCAGTGAGACTGTATTGCTATATGAATTATATCAGCTAACTAAACTATGGCATAGTTTAGTTAGCTGAGGTATATAATGTGCAGTGTATTTTGTCAACAACTGTGTGTGTGTAACGTATTTCTTGTGCTGAGCATTCATAAATCTGCTGCAAAAGACGTACTGGTTGAGGCTCGCAGTAATCCGGCCTCCTGGTGGTAGAGGGCGGTAGTGATCCCAGAGATCATTCCACGGCCGCAGAAGAAAAAAAAAAGAAAAAAAAAAGTTTGCAAGAGATTGTTTATTTCCTCTAGCCTGGACTTTTATTAAAAACATGGGGGATTACATATGTACAATAAAACAGTTTTCTAAACTGGACTTTCAATCGAAGCAGGAGGTAATAATTAAAGGTAGACCAACGCCGGAGCTAAAAGGTTTGCTTTTGACTTCGGGACAGAAGACCGTTCTTTTCAAACGGCGTGGTACACACGCAAAGGCTGTCCAGCAAGAAAGGTAAGACCATAATAATGTTCTTTTTATTAAATGTGCTTTTTCGTGTGCTACAGTTGTGTAAAGAATGCTGGAATGAGCTTTTAAACATAAGCCGTTAACTGCTGCCAATCACATGGTGAATAAGATACTATTTAGGGTTCATATGTTTGTAAATCTAACTGTGATGATGCAGTGCCTCACCTGACATTAACCTCACCGCACGCCACTGATGTTTTTAGCATAGCTCTGACGAGGTCCTGTAGCTAAGTTAGCTTCAATGGCGTTGTTAGCAGCAGCATTGCTAGGCTTTGCCAGGCGGGTCAACATTAACCGGGTGGTTACAGGTCCAGGGTTTAGTTCCGTGTCTCCAGAGAGTAGAAGTAATAGTAGTATTGTTGATCTTTGGTCTATCTGTGATGTGGACCCGAGTGGTGGTATATTTAAAATCTAATAAAAATGTTGCTAAAAACAAATATAAAACATTAAGAACCCAATGAAGTGAGAGCAGCTGTCCAAAGTAAGGGAAGATGATTTTGCTTGTTCACAATTTATTATAATATAGCTAAAAACAGTCAAGTAGATAACACTAAAAATACCAATTGGTAAACAATAAAACAGGTGAGGGTACAGCAACGACAGGCGTGGTCAATGTCCTGGCTCCGCCCACTTCCACGGCGTCCTCCTGCACACACAATTAACACGGAGGCAGGCCACAGGGATAACATCTTTTAAAACCAAGGAGACGCTCTCCGGGCTGATGCCACACTTACACGCAAGGCAGGGTTTCCCCTGCCCTTGCTGTAGTTCCACGTCGAAGTCTTGGGTACGCCCACTCTCCTAGCCTGTCAGGACCTACGTGGCGGTACCCGTCCCGTCTCGCTCCGCCTCCTGGTCACTCCCGGGGGTCGCCGCAGGTCTCTGGGTCCCCGATCTCCCCCTGTCCACAGGACCACACAGCCAGCGTACAACGCACGAGCCCGCAAGCCCACAAGCCCACAGCCCAAGGCAGTTGGTTGCCCCCACAGATCCACAACAAACGTCACTTACTTCCGAGGCAGAGTTTCCTCTGCCCCTGCTAGTGATGGGTCCGGCAACACCGATGCATCGGCGCATGCGTCGAGCTCATAGAGAGATACCCTGTGTCGGTGCGCGTATCGCTTTTAGAAAGTCACGTGACCGAACACGAGCTGTTTTGGTCACGTGACCGCTCATGAGCTGTTCTGGTCACGTGACCGCTCATGAACTGTATCGCACTGACGCCTGCGCGTCAAACTGTGTTTATTAGGAAGCGGCGCAATGCGTGTTGTTGACGAACACCGTTAGGGCCGCTTGTTGTCACTGTCACTCAAAGTTGCATTTCAAAATTACACAGAATAAATGTGTTTATTTTGTTTAGAATTCAGATGGGTTTGATTTGGTGCGCGGCATATATTGGCTGTGCGGCGCACGGTGTGCGCGGAGGACGCTTGAGCACTGCGCAATTGCGAGGGAATGTTGCTCACAGGGCACAGAGGAGGCGTCAGTGCGATACAGTTCGCGTATCGGTCACGTGACCAAAGCAGCTCATGATCGGTCACGTGACTTTCTAAAAGCGGTACGCGCACCGACACAGGGTTTCGCTCTATGAGCTCGACGCATGCGCCGATGCATCTGTGTTGCAGGACCCATCACTACTGTTACTAGAGAAGGTACAGGAATGACGGCGTGGCGAAGTTGGTAGCGTGGCCGTGCCAGCAATCGGTTACTGGGGTTCAATCCCCACCTTCTACCATCCTAGTCATGATACATGTTCACATTATTTGACTGTATCTAAAAAAGATAAAAATATGTTTTTATTTAAATGAAGATATGAAATAATCCTAAATGAAATACAATGACTTGGTTTATATTATTGTATATACTAAGTCATAAAATCAGTGTCAGTTGAGTCGGTCCATAGGTTGCCTGTAGGGATTTTTAATGTCCAGCAGATGTCAGTATTTAGTGACACAGTATCGACACAGTATCAATACAGTTTTGCAATGTGTCGAAACGCTTCATGAGGCCTCATCAACCCATCACTAGCCCCTGCGTGTTGTGGGCGTCTTGGGGTTCACTCCGGTAGCCTGCGGGGTCGGCTGTGTAGTCTGGGGGTTCCTTCCCAGCCTGCGCGCGCGCACGCGTCCCCCCGGTCGCTCTCGGCAAAGCCGGTCGCTTCCTCCTGCTGTCGCTCTCCTGCTGCTCCTCCTCCCTCCCCCTTCTCCTGCTGCGGACCTTTTAAATGTGCAGTCTTAATGTTCCACAGGTGCGTCTAATTTCAGGTGCCGTTTGATTGGGCACTTTGGTTGTCAGGGGCAACAAGCTAAAAGGGGCGAGTCTTAAAATGCCAGCAAAGTCCACAAGGTGTAAAATCATGCAATTAAAAATACAATCAAATTCCGAAGTATAAAAACATGCAATTAAAAATACAATCAAATTCTAAAGTATAAAAACATGCAATAAAAAAGACAAATTCTAAAATGTAAAAATATGCAATTAAAAATACAATCAAATTCTAAAGTATAAAAACATGCAATTAAAATCCGCAGCAATAAAACACTATAAAACATGCATGGCAATAAAACATGAACAATAAAATCCCCTACTTGTGTCCCATCACATATCCTTCCAGTCAGGGGCTTGTTTCTTCTGTTTTGATCTGCAGTCAGGCACAAGGTTATCACGTTAGCTCCGTAGCTAAAGTGCTTCGCCGATGTATTACCGAGGAGATACAAATCACTGTGATTGTCCATTTCGCGTTCTCGACTCTCATTTTCAAGAGGATATAGTATCCGAGGTGGTTTAAAATACAAATCCGTGATCCACAATAGAAAAAGGAGAAAGTGTGGAATCAAATGAGCCTTTGATTGTATGCTACAGCGGGAGCGAAAGGAAATGCGACTGATCATTCTGCTGGTCACTTCAAGGGATTTCAAACATGTGGGCCGGATCAGTCCCGTGAACAGGTTCAATCTAGCCCGCGAGGCTAGTTTGCTAAGTGTAAAATTTAGCTGCATTTTTAAATTATAGAAACTGCTATTCTAAATTTTTCCACTGGATGTCGCAATAGCAATTATGTTAGGCAAGCAAATAGTTTATACCAGGGTGAGCAAGTATACAGAGCAAGAGGTACACAGTAAAGCGGGACTTTAAAACAAACAGGAGTAAAATACACACTTAAAATGCTGCAAATTGATATGGTTCTGTGAAAATGATTGTCTTCTCTGCAAATTGAAAGAAAGTGAACAGTGGAAATAACAAATGAGGTAGTGAAAAAATAGAATAATTTTTTTATGCTTTATTTAGTTTTTTGTTCAATCCTACACGGGCTGTGACTTAAAGTTTAATTGCTTTGTAGATACACTGAGATGAAGTCGAAGTTGATTGTGTTCTTCATGGTGTTTTTGAAACTCCACCAATTTTTTCCTTCAGAATTTAAAGGCCTACTGAAATGAGATTTTCTTATTCAAACGGGGATAGCAGATCCATTCTATGTGTCATACTTGATCATTTCGCGATATTGCCATATTTTTGCTGAAAGGATTTAGTAGAGAACATCGATGATAACGTTCGCAACTTTTGGTCGCTGATTAAAAAAGCCTTGCCTGTACCGGAAGTAGCGTGACATCACAGGTTGAAAGGCTCCTCACATTTCCTCCTTGTTTACACCAGCAGTGAGAGCGATTCAGACCGAGAAAGCTACGATTACCCCATTAATTTGAGTGAGGATGAAAGATTTGTGGATGAGGAAAGTGAGAGTGAAGGATTAGAGTGCAGTGCAGGACGCCAGGGTGTATCTTTTTTCGCTCTGACCGTAACTTAGGTACAAGGGCTCATTGGATTCCACACTTTCTCCTTTTTCTATTGTGGATCACGGATTTGTATTTTAAACCACCTCGGATACTATATCCTCTTGAAAATGAGAGTCGAGAACGCGAAATGGACCTTCACAGTGACTTTTATCTCTACGACAATACATCGGTGAAGCACTTTAGCTTCGGAGCTAACGTGATAGCATTGTGCTTAACTGCGGATAGAAACAGAAGAAATAAGCCCCTGACTGGTAGGATAGACAGAAGATCAACAATAATATTATTACTTCTACTATCAGGAGACACCGAACCAAACCCTGGACCTGTAACCACACGGTTAATGCTGTCCAGCCTGGCGAAGCCTAGCAATGCTGTTGCTAACGACGCCATTGAAGCTAACTTAGCTATGGGACCTCGACAGAGCTATGCTAAAAACATTAGCTCTCCACCTACGCCAGCCCTCATCTGCTCATCACCACCCGTGCTCACCTGCGTCCCAGCGATCGACGGCGCGACGAAGGACTTCACCCAATCATCGGTGCGCTCGGCGGCTAGCGTCGGGTAGCGCGTCTGCTATCCAACTCAAAGTCTTCCTGGTTGTGTTGCTGCAGCCAGCTGCTAATACACCGATCCCACCTACAGCTTTCTTCTTTGCTGTCTTCATTGTCCATTAAACAAATTGCAAAAGATTCACCAACACAGATGTCCAGAATACTGTGGAATTATGTGGTGAAAACAGACGACTTAAGCTGGCCACCGTGCTGTTCCAAAATGTCTGCTTTAACCCGTGACGTCACGTGCAAACGTCATCATACCTAGACGTTTTCAGCCGGATATTTCGAGGGAAATTTAAAATTGCACTTTATAAGTTAACCCGGCCGTATTGGCATGTGTTGCAATGTTAAGATTTCATTATTGATATATAAACTATCAGACTGCGTGGTCGGTAGTAGTGGGTTTCAGTAGGCCTTTAACTAACTTGAAGTGTTTTGTCAAGATAATTTTTTGCTCGTTCCATTTTAAGCCCACGTAAAACAAAGAAAATATTCCCATTCCTTTCAATGGGAATTTCCTGGGAATTTGGGAATTTCTGGAGAAAGTGGTAATTTTCTGAAGATGATAAATAGCATGAATGTCCTGAATAAACTTAATTGGTTGGTGTTGAATCGGTTGAAAAATGTTGGGACAACACTTTTTAATTGAGAATTAGTGTTACAGAATTCCATGAATACCAGAAATGTTGGGGGAACTTAGAAAAGTGGTAGTTTAAAATTGTCCAGAATGAGTGGAATGTGTTGAGGGTTGAATGGTTTGAGAAATTTGAGAATTGGAATTTGGACAGCTTGTCCATTCAATTGAATGGCAATTTGGTAATAAACAAAAACGTTTTTTGAGTCCAGCAATTAGTGAAGTGAAGTGAATTATATTTATTTAGCGCTTTTTTCCAGTGACTCAAAGCGCTTTACATAGTGAAACCCAATATCTAAGTTACCTTTAAACCAGTGTGGGTGGCACTGGGAGCAGGTGGGTAAAGTGTCTTTCCCAAAGACACAACGGCAGTGACTAGGATGGCGGAAGCGGGGATCGAACCTGGAACCCCCAAGTTGCTGGCACGGCCACTCTACCAACTGAGATATGCCGCCCCCCTCTTCACGAGAAGAAAGGGTTGGTGTTAGAATGTTTTGAATCGGTAGAGAACTACTGACATATCAACACTTTGCAATAACAAATTGGTAATTTGGAAATTCCTGGAGTTTGGAAAAACGGGAATTTAAAAGAAAGAAAAAAAAGGGTAACTTTGGTGTCCTGACTAAGTGGTATGTTTGGATTGTGGAATTGTTGGGAAAAAATGTGGACGGTGAAACCAAAATAACAAAGGGTGATGATAGGGATTTGGAAAAAAAAAATTGTTACCTGGAAAATTGTTCATTTGAATTTTCAAAATGTTTAAAGGTGGATTGGTTTGAAACAGTTGAGAAATTCAGTAATTTTGGAATTTGGAAAATTGTCCATTCATCTGAATGGGAATTTCCTGAAAATTCTGGAATTTCTGGAAATGTTTAAATTATGGATAATAGCACAATGGCCCTGGATATGATGAATGGTTCTGTGCCATAATTTTCTGAATCGACTGAGAAATATTAACTTAGTAAAACTTTGTAATTAAAAATGGGTATTCCTAGAATTTCGGGAAAACTTGGAAACCTTCAGGAAAAATAAAATAGATACGTTTGATGTCCTGAATAAGTTAAATGTTTTGGTGGTGCAATGGTTGAAATTGGTTAAGAAATGTGGACGGTAAAACTGAAAGGAAAAAGGGTTGGAATAGGGTTTTGGAAAACCGAGAAGTCTGGGAATTTCTGGAATGTTTTAGAACCTGGAAATTTTCTAGTTTCAATCACCAGGATAAGTGGAATGTGTTGAAATTGGAATGGTTTGAATCAATTGAAAAACGTGGACATTGTGGAAGTAAAAAATAATACCCATTCATTTTAAATGGGAAAGATTTCCCGAGAAACTGGGAAATCTGGGAATTTTTAGAAAATTGTTGAAAAAGTCCCAAAGAGTCCTGAATGGGTTAAACATTATGAAGTTAAAACGGTGTATATTGGATGAACAGGGATGAAGTTATGCCGAGCCAAAAAAGTGACGGTTTAAGAATAAAAAACAAGAATAGATTAAAAATGGTGTAGAATCGTATATGTTGTGTAATGTATACAATTACGATTATTAGTATATCTACTGAGGGTTTAGCCTCCCCTGACTTTAAAAAGTATGATACCTCTGTTTCGAACTTTAATCAAGGTTCCTTGAAAGCACCAGTTATGTGTTATGAGATGCAAAAGTGAGACTGATACATAACTTTGTCCAGTGCTGCCACAAATAGGCAAAAGCATGCTAAATCTTTCTTCTATCTCCTTTTTCTGGTTCCCAAATGTTGGTGCTAATCGCATTAGAGTAGGTTTTGAAGAAGTTAGGACATCATTGTTGAGTGAACAATGAAATGTTCCATGCTGGGTTTGCTGCTACCCCATGGAATTAACTATGTTGCATCTTTGCAAGGGGGTGAAGCCTAGGTAGTGTTACACATTCCTTATTTGATTCAAGCAACCTTATTATTGAACTTTGACAGCAAACAACACACAGAGTGTTCATGGGATGGGCTGCCCTGGCTGCATAATCCACAATGTCAAAACCCAAGGTATGCTTGCTCTCACAAAATTAACCATAGTGTTGCCAGATGTTTTATAAAGTGATGGCATCCAAAAAACATGCCAAAGCAGTAAGAAAAATGGGGGCGGGGGGATGGGTAGATATGTTTTGTACGTGTCTGCACATGATGGCTCGCTGGCATCTGTGTTGATCTGAGAGAAGAGATCCCTCGGCTTATGGCACCATGCTGCTCAGCCAGCATTAATCCGGAAAATTACATCCAAAAATATCAGCTCTACCAAAACAATGTCCACCCAAGAGCAGGAACCTAAACATACTCTACCTCCCAATCACCTGCCACTGTAAATTAAATTTTTTTTATTTAACATGAACACGCAAACTTCAAATAGATGGCCAGTTAGAATATTAATATGTAATATTAGGAGTTTGGAGAAAATACAAATTGTTTGTGTTTTGTTTCTCTGCAAACAAATACAATTTTACAAACTTTGTAAATGAATACAGTAATATTTACAAGGTTTAAATAGTTTTGAGACGATAATGCACCGCTAAAGAAAATGTAACTACCTAAATATGTGAAGCTACAAACATCTCAATCAATCAATCAATGTTTATTTATATAGCCCTAAATCACAAGTGTCTCAAAGGGCTGCACAAGCCACAACGACATCCGCGGTACAGAGCCCACATAACTCACTACAGTGGGACGTCGATGTGAATGATTATGAGAAACCTTGGAGAGGACCCCCCCCCCCCCCACCAGGGGAGACCGAAAGCAATGTATGTCGAGTGGGTCTGACATAGTATTGTGAAAGTCCAGTCCATAGTGGATCCAACATAATAGTGAGAGTCCAGTCCATAGTGGGGCCAGCAGGAAACCATCCCGAGCAGAGACGGGTCTCAGCAGCGCAGAGATGTCCCCAACCGATGCACAGGCGAGCGGTCCACCCCGGGTCCCGACTCTGGACAGCCAGCACTTCATCCATGGCCACCGGACCCCCCCCCCCCCCACCCCACCCCCCCATCTCTAACTGTTACCGGGAGGGCATTCCAGAGTACTGGGGCCCGAATAGAAAATGCTCTATAGCCCGCAGACTCTTTTTGGGCACTGGGAATCACTAATAAGCCGGAGTTCTTTGAACAGATCATCTGAAACAGAAGTGTACCCCCCGCGACCCGGAAAGGGACAAGCAGTAGAAAATGGATGTATGATTTTTAACAAGTGTGCTAAAATTGCATGTCAAGTTATTATTAGGCCTGCAATGCATACTCCAGTGCAACATTAACTCAAACTAAGTACTTCATTTCTTCACCCTTAAAGTTATTGGATCAGCCAATGCAATCCCTATAATTTATTATAGCATTAAAAGAGACAGTTACTATGTAAGTAAATGTGCTATTACTATTTTAGGTGATTTATACTTTACAGTTCATATTAATTCCCGGTAAGGCTTATTCGGGTGTACTGGAGAGGAGGCTACGCCGGATAGTCGAACCTCGGATTCAGGAGGAACAGTGTGGTTTTCGTCCTGGTCGTGGAACTGTGGACCAGCTCTATACTCTCGGCAGGATCCTTGAGGGTGCATGGGAGTTTGCCCAACCAGTCTACATGTGCTTTGTGGACTTGGAGAAGGCATTCGACCGTGTCCCTCGGGAGGTCCTGTGGGGAGTGCTCAGAGAGTATGGGGTATCGGACTGTCTGATTGTGGCGGTCCGCTCCCTGTACGATCAGTGTCAGAGCTTGGTCCGCATTGCCGGCAGTAAGTCGGACATGTTTCCAGTGAGGGTTGGACTCCGCCAAGGCTGCCCTTTGTCACCGATTCTGTTCATAACTTTTATGGATAGAATTTCTAGGCGCAGTCAAGGCGTTGAGGGGATCCGGTTTGGTGGCTGCAGGATTAGGTCTCTGCTTTTTGCGGATGATGTGGTCCTGATGGCTTCATCCGGCCAGGATCTTCAGCTCTCGCTGGATCGGTTCGCAGCCGAGTGTGAAGCGACTGGGATGAGAATCAGCACCTCCAAGTCCGAGTCCATGGTTCTCGCCCGGAAAAGGGTGGAGTGCCATCTCCGGGTTGGGGAGGAGACTCTGCCCCAAGTGGAGGAGTTCAAGTACCTAGGAGTCTTGTTCACGAGTGGGGGAAGAGTGGATCGTGAGATCGACAGGCGGATCGGTGCGGCATCTTCAGTAATGCGGACGCTGTATCGATCCGTTGTGGTGAAGAAGGAGCTGAGCCTGAAGGCAAAGCTCTCAATTTACCGGTCGATCTACATTCCCATCCTCACCTATGGTCATGAGCTTTGGGTTATGACCGAAAGGACAAGATCACGGGTACAGGCGGCCGAAATGAGTTTCCTCCGCCGGGTGGCGGGGCTCTGCCTTAGAGATAGGGTGAGAAGCTCTGCCATCCGGGGGGAGCTCAAAGTAAAGCCGCTGCTCCTCCACATCGAGAAGAGCCAGATGAGGTGGTTCGGGCATCTGGTCAGGATGCCACCCGAACGCCTCCCTAGGGAGGTGTTTAGGGCACGTCCAACCGGTAGGAGGCCACGGGGAAGACCCAGGACACGTTGGGAAGACTATGTCTCCCGGCTGGCCTGGGAACGCCTCGGGATCCCCCGGGAGGAGCTGGACGAAGTGGCTGGGGAGAGGAAAGTCTGGGCTTCCCTGCTTAGGCTGCTGCCCCCGCGACCCGACCTCGGATAAGCGGAAGAAGATGGATGGATGGATGGAGTTCATATTAATGCAATATATACAGTATATATCAAGTTGCACACATAATGAGATTAGATCTGATCTAATGTGGAAGATTTGGTTGGTAGCTAAGCTAGATCTGGCTGAACATCTGTTCATGTTTACACACATCTGGTGAAGTCAAAAGTCACAAAAATGTGAGGTTTCTCACAGCAACATGCAATACCATTTTTTTCTGGAGCGGACTCCACGTTATGTACGTATGGATTTCCTATATGTTTATGTACTCACAGCATCTCATGCAGGTCAAGTTCTTGTTGCATGGGCTTGTCCTTCATTGACTTGCTGCTTAATAATAGAATGGCTAAAATAGACAGAGCGCCAGGCGTTCACATGGGCCCCATGTGACACCTCTCGTTTAAGCTGTACAACCACAAGTCAAGGTCACGCCGCATTTCCTTAAAAACAGAATTATCCTCCCTGCCACAGCAATGCATTATTGTCTGGTAAACTCTAATTGTCAACCGTCAATGCTCTTTATTCACAAACTGGCAAAGATTTGAATACGAAGTTTACAAATAAAGACATTATTAGCATTAGATACTGTTGACAAGAAGTCTGCTCGGGCGGCTCAGGCATGTTCTTGTTACATTGTAGTGCCAGCTTCCTTGCATGGCTCTGCGCACAAATGTGTTTTACGGTGTGTGGACCAAGAAGTATGGCATGGTGATTTGTGCAACACGAATTTGACATTTGATCATGTACAGTATGACCCTTGCTCTTGCCAAAAAAAAGACAGTGGCACTCTAATGATGCAAGAGTCTTAAATAGTGAGAGATAAAATGTAATAAAGGGATCATGCAAAATACCCAGAACAGGTTCATATTGTATTATGCACTATCATGCACACATTAGGCCCTTTTCCACCAAAAGGTCAGGAACTTTAAGTTCCTGTAGATTTGTGTGGGAAAGGTGATGACAATTCTAAGGGCCCACAGCCCTCTACATTGCCTACACATTGCCCCTAGCAGCCTTTATGACAAAATGATTATGCAGTCACTAAACTAATATAATATAATATAACTAATATATGTATAGAGAATATATATATATATATATATATATATATATATATATATATATATATATATATATATATATATATATATATATATATATATATATATATATATATATATATATATATATATATATATATATATATATATATATATATATATGGTAACACTTTAGTATGGGGAACATATTCTACCATTAATTAGTTGCTTATTAACATACTTAGTTTAGAGTTATTTGGACACTAGGGGAACAAATAAGGGTTAGGGTTAGGGTTACTAATAAGCAATAATTCTGAGGTTATTGAGGGAAGACTCTCAGTTAATGGCGTACTGGTTGTATAATAAGGCCATGCAGAATAAGGCATTAATAAATACTTAATAATGACTAATTAAGAGCCAATATGTTACTAATTTACATGTTAATAAGCAACTAATTAGTGGTAGGATATTTTCCCCATACTAAAGTGTTACTGTGGAGGGGGGCGTGGCCTGCGGACCTGCAGCGAAGCGGGGTGTGCCAGGACCGGCTTCGAGATCAGCGACAGGTGCGTAGATGGTCCACCTGGGCCTGCTTATCTTATTATTTTATTTTTCCTAAGGGAACTCTCCTGAAGGAATCAATAAAGTACTATCTATCTATCTATCTATCTATCTATCTATCTATCTATCTATCTATCTATCTATCTATCTATCTATCTATCTATCCATCTATCTATCTATCTATCTATCTATCTATCTAATCACCTGTCGCTCTGTTAAAAGGCAGCAGCCGGAGAGGAGAGAGGTGGTGGAAGCTGGAGCGAGAGCACGCGCATGAGAGAGAGAGAGACAGCACAAAAGACAATTGCTGAAAAGCACATGAGAGACGCTATTGAGAAAAATAAAACAGTGTTGTAACCCTGATCTGGGCTCGTGTGGAGATGTTTGGTGGTCCGAGGAACCCCGAGGAGGGAAACTTCCACAGTTACCATATATATGTATACTATATATAAATTAATCTGAATTAAAGCAAAGCCACAAGTCATACAATATTCAAATTTTATTAATTTCAATAACCCTCTTCCTAAAATTTTTTTAGGTCCACACCAATGTTTTCTCTAAGTTGTGCGCCTGCACAATTGCGCACTGCTCCCACGTGTCCTCCATGCATGGGAAATCTATGCAGCGCACAAAATACAAATCCAACCTCAACTCTAAACAAAATAAACACATAACAATTTATCCTGTACCATATCAACAAGTGGTCACAATAGATAAAACAATGACGTGCCAGCCGAGGAGTTTCAAGGAGGACAAGGAGGAGGTCAGCAACAAAGTACTATCAAGCAGAAACGGTCACTTTCTGCCGTCATCACACCAAAACAAAAAAAACATCTGTCATTATTTTGATTATTATTATTGTTTTCATTTATTTATTTATTTCAGGCAATGACATAAAAAAGTACAAAGTTGACAACACATAATAATATAAATTAATATAGTGCAAAAGGTAATGTATAGTGTACGTAATGCATTATTAAATTAACACATTTGAGTTTGAGTTTGAGTTGGAGTTGGAGTTCATTTCGAACATGCAAGCATACAACATGATACATCACAATTTCCAGTTTCTCTTTTCAACATGTTCGAAAAGGAGTAGGAAGAAGCATAGCTTATTTAATCCTACCCCTTTTCTTTACATAACAGTTGCTGAAACTTTTGTTCACTTCCTGTTCTCAATTTATTCACAATATGCTCCATAAGTAATCACAATTTAAAAAATAATAATAATAATAATTGGTGAAGTAGGTTACATTTCATATGATGAGATAAGTAAGATTATTTTGAGAATGAAAGAATAGATGGATGAAATAAATTCAGAATGTTTTTCATGGTTCTTCTTCTTTGGACTTTGTAAACACTTTAAGTTTGAAGAGTTTCTTGAAGTGGATCATATTAGTACATTGTTTGATTGCTTTGCTTAATCCATTCCATAATTTAATTCCACATACAGATATACTGAAGGTCTTAAGTGTTGTACGTGCATACACATGTTTTATATTACATTTTTCTCTGAGATTATATTTATCCTCTTTTTTTGAGAAGAATTGTTGTATATTCTTGGGTAGCAGGTTATAGTTTGCTTTGTGTATAATTTTAGCTGTTTGCAAATTCACTATATCGTGGAATTTCGGTATCTTTGATTCAATAAATAAAGGGTTTGTATGTTCTCTATATCCAACATTATGTATTAGTCTAACTGATCTTTTTTGTAACACCGTTAGTGAATGAAGTGTACTTTTGTAATTATTTCCCCATATTTCTACACAGTAACTCAGATATGGTAACACTAGCGAGCAGTAGAGAATATGGAGTGATTTTTAGTCTAAAACATGTTTTGCTTTATTCATTATTGACGTGTTTCTTGCTACTTTATGTTGTATATTTAACTTGTTATGATGTCAGGTTTGGGACAGCTGTGTGTGATGCTGGTACGTGTCTGATGTTGCTCAGATGCGGTCCAAAGAATGCTCAGGGAGTTTCTGCGTTTGCTCAGATGCATTAGTGCAGCTGGGATAGGCTCCAGCACCCCCGCGACCCCGACAGGGACAAGCAGTAGAAAATGGATGAATGGATGGACATGAAAAATTAGGAGTAACATTGGTCCACAGCGCACGTTCTTTCCATGGTTCTTCCTCATCAAAATTAAGTGAGTGCGGGCGAACTCCAGCAGGGTTAGGATGCCCACCAAAAAGCACAAGTCCGGACACCAGAAAAGAGTTGAGAAGAAGGCCAGGAGCAGGAGCAGCAGAGCAGGGTCCAAGGGCATTAAAAACGTTTTCTAAGAATAGTGAGAGTGTATCACTACTCAGGGTGACCGAGACCATTAGCCTACTTGTGCAGTCATTTAGTAAATAAAAGTAAACAAATTGGTGTATTTCACCAGGCACCGTCAAGAACACTACAAACAAGAATATTGAAGGTGGCAATAAATGGGCTACAGGGGCCCACGCTAATACTCTTTCAGGGGGCCCAGAATTCCTAGCAACGGCCCTGGTTACAATATATTTCTGCACTGATACCATGAAAATAAACAGACATTAGGTCATATTTATTTTACTAAAGTGTAAGTAAATGAAACACAAAGCGATAATATACAAAAATTATATGATTTAAAAACAAAACGTACCGGATTTTGTATAAAAAGTCAAGCTTTTGTCCAAAGTATCCTGCAGTCAGAAAGTCGTCCCCTGAGTAAATGATAAATTCATGAGGGTCAGGTGATTCCTTATGATCCATTTCAGTTGTAAATAACAATATACAGCGACAACATAAACGTATCAGATTTAGCGTTAGCATTTGCATTCGGTTCACTCAGGTTATACGAATAACTACACAAATGGCGTGTCACCGACTACTTTTACGGCATGTAACAAAGTAAATAGTTAATATTTGATGTAATTTACCTTTATTTCCCTTGTCCTTCATTTCACATTTATCTTTAAACAACTATGTCGAAGTCCCAGTGAGCAGCTTGCCTCGCCGCTTTGAAAGCCGGCTAAATACTGAATATTCCTCTATACGTACTGTAGGTTTAAAAAGTATGTCCACATCTCGGCGCTTTGCATTTCAAAATGAAGTTTGTAAAAATTTATTAACAGCATTATACTGCATACTAGCTTAAAGACTACAGCTGAGTAAAACACAAGATAGTCCCACTAATTAGTGTTTTTCACAAGTCTACAGGAACCTCTAGTTCTAGGAACTAAAGGTTCCAGGAACTTAAAGTTTCTAAACTTTTGGTGGAAAAGGGTGATACATTCTTATTCACAATGCATAAAAATAGAGTTAATTTAGAAACATTTGAAAATATTTCAAATCAATTTTACAAGCTATGTCTGATAACCTTGTGGGTGCACTAACAAATAATTAGTAAGTTTCCACAGTCAAAGCAGTGAACTATATTTTACTTTATCGTGAAATATAATAACAAAAACATTATTCTACAAGTGTTTTAAAGAGGTCAGATGCCTAACCTTGATTGCATAATCAACAGATTTAACAACATATTTGGTGCTCCATAGGCACCGTTACCTTCAAGAGAACAAAACATATTTTTTCTTGTTCTTTCTCTAACACATGCAGGCTATTGTGATCTTTTCCTGACTAAACACAGCCCATCTCTTGTTGCTGCTGTGTTATCATCCTGTCTGTCTAGTTTTTTGCTGCTTTATTTTGCAGTCATGCCACCCAGTTCCTCAACACCAGTCTGTCTCCCCTACAATTTTAATGCTATCCTATTTATTTTTTTTCGCTCAGCTGGACATTCTCTCTTTCTTAGTGTCTCTATCTTGCCCATCTTCTGGCAAGACCGGCATTACTGGCTCTGGTTTTAGGTGAGGGCTTTAAATAAACAAACTTAGGTCGTAACATCTAGTAATGCATGAGGTATTATAATGATATTTGTAAAAAGCTGCACACACTTAAATGATGGACCCTCCCTTTTAGTAAACACAAAGATTTTATAGATCATAGTGCAGAATAGCATTCATGGTATCAAGCGGGGCCCATACACATTAAGCACTAATGTATACGCAATCCCGTTGTCCTCGCACTACCACATTCTCCTTTAAAAGTGCTAGCTAAACAAACAACCTAGGTCTTAGTTTGTTTTATGTTGCTTTTCTAACAGTTAGAATGACAATAGAATCAATAACAGACTGGAGAAAGAAGTAGCAAGTTATTGTTTTCTTTATTTTTTTATTCCTACTTGCCTCCTCACTTATCACATATTTCTTTTGGCACCTTGTCTTGGCTTTTAAATATTGTACATAAGAAGTCATGAGATAAGAGACAGTGGTTAGTGCTCGTGCCTCACAATTAGGGTTCGATTCCTGGGCTCTGGATCTTTCTGTGTGGAGTTTTGCATGTTCTCCTCCCGGCTACTCCGGCTTCCTCCCACCTCCAAAGACATGCACTTGGGGATGGGTTTATTGCCGATACTAAATTAGCTTGTGAATGTGAGTGTGAATGTTGTCTGTCTATCTGTGTTGTCCCTGCCATGAGGTGGAAACTTGTCCAAGGTGTACGCTGCCTTCCGCCCGAGCCTTCCGCAGCTGGGTCAGGCTCCAGCCCCTCCGCATACCCAAAAGGGACTAGCGGTAGAAAATGGATGGATGGATGTTCCCTTTGTTCTCAGGTTATTTTCTGGAGACTAAGTACAGTATTGTCTCTGTCAATCTGCAGGTGTGGGACAGAAAACAGAAGACAGTCCTTGCTGTGGTGCCAAGCAGTTGGTATCTGCTGACTGAGCCTTTTATCCACGTTCATACAGTGGTTTTATCCTGGGTCCTACAGACCGGCTTTTGCTGAACCAGAGCCATGGATGTGGCCCTGGTAGACTTTGGGAGCCTGGATGACCTTGAAGTCGGCCTTGATGATGAGGTGGACTCTGATGCTGATGAGACCACAGCGCTTACTGTGGACGTACCCCCAGAGCACAACATCCCAGGCGAAAACTACCTTCTGCGTACACCGCAATTTTACGCCCCGCCATCCCACCCGAGTCCTGTTCCCTCATGTATGTGGGATTCCACCTCGTCGACACCCCTCCCATTTATACAGACACTGGAAGTACTCCATTCCCCAATGCTAAGTCCGAGCTTAGAGGGAAGAAGTAGTCGTGCCAGTATGATCTCCAATTGGAAGTTGCTGCTAAACAGTGAGGGCACCAAGGAAAGTGAGACCATCTTCAGCCAACTTGCTAAGGAGTGCTGTGAGGACCTTTTTGTCGATAAAAGAGGGCTGGACGACGGAGACCAGAAAGTTATTATTAACATTGCCGGTCTTCGCTTTGAGACACAGCTAAAAACATTAGACCAGTTTCCTGATACGCTTCTTGGAGACCCTCAGAAGAGAATGGACTACTTTGATCCAATGAGGAACGAGTATTTCTTTGATCGGAACCGACCCAGTTTTGATGGGATCTTGTATTACTACCAGTCCGGGGGTAAGGTCAGACGTCCTGCAAATGTGCCTCTGGATGTATTTACAGATGAAATCATATTTTATGAGCTTGGAAATGAAGCCATGGAGCAGTTTAGGGAAGAAGAAGGATTCATTAAGGATGTTGATATCCCACTGCCTAATAATGATATCTATAGACAATTTTGGCTGTTGTTTGAGTATCCAGAAAGCTCCAATGCAGCCCGGGGTGTTGCATTGGTCTCCGTACTAGTTATAGTTATATCCATCATTATTTTCTGCGTGGAAACACTGCCAGAATTCAGAGATGACACTGACGTTGTCGTGTCCACGGCTACAAAGCCAGTCAACCTATCCAGAGCTTACACTTCTATGACGACGCCTAGTTTCTTACCCACTATTTTCTCGGACCCATTCTTCATTATTGAGACTGCCTGCATTGCCTGGTTCTTCTTTGAACTACTTATAAGATTTTTGGTCTGTCCAAGCAAAAGAGATTTTTTCCACAATCTCATGAACATTATTGATATCATATCCATCATTCCGTATTTTGTCACTGTGGTGACAGAACTGGTCACAAAGACAGAAGAGAGTTCTGGACAGAATATGTCGTTGGCCATTCTACGGATTATCCGTCTGGTCAGAGTCTTTCGTATTTTTAAACTCTCGCGCCACTCCAAGGGTTTGCAGATTCTGGGACAGACCCTCAAGGCTAGCATGCGTGAACTTGGCTTACTCATCTTCTTCCTCTTTATTGGAGTCATCCTTTTCTCCAGCGCTATATACTTTGCTGAAGTAGATGAGCCTAACACACAGTTTGTCAGCATACCGGATGGATTTTGGTGGGCAGTGGTAACTATGACTACTGTAGGCTACGGAGACATGTGCCCTATCACCCTGGGGGGTAAAATGGTCGGCACCTTGTGCGCCATTGCTGGCGTACTGACCATCGCTCTACCTGTTCCTGTAATTGTCTCCAATTTCAACTATTTTTATCACAGAGAGAATGAAGCAGAAGACAAGCTGTCCTTGACAGATGCTGTTGAGGACGCCATGAGGGCTCAAATGGGTACAAAACAAGGGAGTAACAATTCACTCAATAAGGTCAATGGTATCTGACAGAGCAAAAACAGGGAAATGTATTGGATTTTTGTTTTGACTGTCTTGTTTTTGGCGATTTGATTTGTATCACAAAGTGTAAAAAATCATCAACAGATATCAATTAAATTGTGGACACTACATTTACCTATTTTTACCAGATAAAAGTTGTGTAAAATGCCATGTTACATATCACATTTTAGGTTACAAGACTCTTCTCAATGTTTTCCCTGCCTGAGTCGTATGAACAATTTCACTACATGTTGGGCTGCTGGGTTGTTTGAAAGCACTTTAGTTAGTTCGATTTAAATATTATTGTTTGTGATAAAAATCATGAAATATGCATACAGTGAAAAGGAAAAACTAGAACCCATTTACTGGTTTTCCTACCATAAACACTTATTTTAACTTAACAGTTTTTTGGAAAAGCAATAAACTAACCCTCGTCATTTTTAAGCCTTCTCACTGTTCTGACAATGAAATTACAGCAACATTGAGTTAATTTGTATATACAGTATTTATATAGTTTATATCAAGGTATGCATTGTCCCTAGAAACTTTTAAGAGTTCAGGGTTTTGAATATAATTCAAAGTAATCCCCAAATAAGGTTAACACATTTAGGTTTAAACCTTATTATTTGAGACTCTGTGATGTTTGGTCTGTATGTACATGTACACAAACTACAATTTAAAAAAATAAAAATAAAAAAATTAGTACCTAGCGTTTTTTTATCATCTTTTTTATCACCTTTACAATCCTGTCTCTCATAATGATTGTAAATGTTGGGCAAAATTCCAAAAAAATTTACAATTCCCATTTATCTGCAGGGCAGCACAATGATGGTGTGGTTTGCACCTCCTCCCACAGTCCAAAAACATGCAGGTTGTCTTTGTTGTCCAAAGATGTGAACATGAGTGTGATTTTTTAATTTTTTTGTCTGCTCTTTGATGAAAGGCCAACCAGTCCATGCCTTTTGCCCATAGACAGCTGAAATAGGCTCCAGCTCGCCAATGCATATAAACAGAAGCAAAAATTAATGAATGGATTATGATAAAAGTAATTATACTGAACACATTTTTAAATGCAACACTTTTGTTTTTGCTCCCATTTTTCATGAGTTGAACTCAGAGCTAACACTTTGACTATATACACAAAATACCTATTCCACTCAAATATTGCCATCAATAAAATGCACTTGCGTTCGTTTTCCATAACATACGCCTGCCCATACCCTACCCCCACCATGAATACCTGAACAGTGAAAACCGGGATTAATCCGTGAAGAGAACACCTCTCCAACATGCAAGACGCCATCAAATGTGACAACTTGTCCACTCAAGTCGGTTACGACGACCAACTGCAGTCTGGTCGAGACCCCGATGAGGAGGACGAGCATGCAGATGAACTTCCCATAGATGGTTTTTCACAGTTTGTGCAGAAATTATTTGGTTATGCAAACCAACTGTTGCAGCAGCTGCCCGGGTGGCTGGTCTCAGACGATCATGGATGTGCACCTGCCGGATGTGGAGATCATGGGCTGGTGTGGTTACGCGTGGTCTGTCCAATATTGCCAAATTCTATGAAATGCCTTTGGAGACGGCTTATGGTAAAGAAATGAACATTCAATTCACGGACAACAACTCTGGTGGACATTCCTGCAGTCAGCATGACAAGCGAATGCTCCCTAAAATCATCTATGACATTGTGCTTTGTCATAAAACTGCACATTTCAGAGTGGCCTTTTATTATGGGCAGCCTAAGGCTTGAGATGCCTGTGAGGTGGGATGGATTATCTTGGCAAAGAAGAAATGCTCACCAACACAGATTTAGACAGATTTGTGAACAACATTTGAGAGGAATGGGTCTTTTGTGTAAAAGTTTTGGATCTTTGAGTTGAACGTATGAAAAATGGGAGCAAAAACAAAAGTGTTGCGTTTATATACGACTCAGGTCCATATTATTGCGGCTAAATGTTTGTTTGGAAAAACAAACGTGAATTGTTAACATTGTTAACACTGTTAACACAAACATGATTAAAGGTATTCAATAAAAACACTCGGATAGTCGGACCTCGGATTCAGGAGGAACAGTGTGGTTTTCGTCCTGGTCGTGGAACTGTTGACCAGCTCTATACTCTCAGCAGGGTCCTTGAGGGTGCATGGGAGTTTGCCCAACCAGTCTACATGTGCTTTGTGGACTTGGAGAAGGCATTCGACCGTGTCCCTCGGGAAGTCCTGTGGAGAGTGCTCAGAGAGTATGGGGTATCGGATTGTGGCGGTCCGCTCCTTGTACGATCAGTGTCAGAGCTTGGTCCGCATTGCCGGCAGTAAGTCGGACACGTTTCCAGTGAGGGTTGGACTCCGCCAAGGCTGCCCTTTGTCACCGATTCTGTTCATAACTTTTATGGACAGAATTTGTAGGCGCAGTCAAGGCGTTGAGGGGATCCGGTTTGGTGGCTGCAGGATTAGGTCTCTGCTTTTTGCAGATGATGTGGTCCTGATGGCTTCATCTGGCCAGGATCTTCAGCTTTCACTGGATCGATCCACAGCCAAGTGTGAAGCGACTGTGATGAGAATCAGCACCTCCAAGTCAGAGTCCATGGTTCTCGCCCGGAAAAGGGTGGAATGCCATCTCCGGGTTGGGGAGGAGACCCTGCCCGAAGTGGAGGAGTTCAAGTACCTAGGAGTCTTGTTCACGAGTGGGGGAAGAGTGGATCGTGAGATCGACAGGCGGATCAGTGCGGCATCTTCAGTAATGTGGACGCTGTATCGATCCGTTGTGGTGAAGATAGAGCTGAGCCGAAAGGCAAAGCTCTCAATTTACTGGTCGATCTACGTTCCCATCCTCACCTACGGTAATGAGCTTTGGGTTATGACCGAAAGGGCACGATAACGGGTACAAGCGGCCAAAATGAGTTTCCTCTGCCGGGTGGCGGGGCTCTCTGTTAGAGATAGGGTGAGAAGCTCTGCCATCCGGGGGGAGCTCAAAGTAAAGCCGCTGCTCCTCCACATCGAGAGGAGCCAGATGAGGTGGCTCGGGCATCTGGTCAGGATGCCACCCGAACGCCTCCCTAGGGAAGTGTTCAGGGCACGTCCAACCGGTAGGAGGCCACGGGGAAGACCCAGGACACGTTGGGAAGACTATGTCTCCCGGCTGGCCAGGGAATGCCTCGGGATCCCCCGGGAAGAGCTGGACGAAGTGGCTGGGGAAAAGAAAGTCTGGGCTTCCCTGCTTAGGCTGCTGCCCCCACGACCCGACCTCCGATAAGCAGAAAAAGATGGATGGATGGATGAAGTTTATATACTGTATATTTCCTTTTTTCTTAACTCTCTTTGCTAATGCAAAATGAAACAGAATTAATAATGATAAATTACTGATGATATGTAATCATGATTTATTTGAATTAATGGGTTTAGAAATATATAAAAAATTTAAACATTTGACAGCACTAAAATTAATGTTTTGTCCAAACTCTTGATGTGTCGTTCACCCTCAGTTAATTAGTTACATTGTGTCCCCTGACTCCCAAGTTTGTTATGAACTTCTGTTGCTGTTTACGAGTTTTCGCCATGCAGAAAAGATACAAATGTTTTAAAATAAAGTATCCTAGTGCACAGTTGAGTTGATTGTACCACTGCCTGTGCTTTTTTCCATTAATTTCTTTGATTATGATGTGGTAATCCAACATCACAGAGACACAGATGATCACATTCATACACTTTGTTCCCACAACCGCAGATGGATCTGCTGGCCTCAGCTGCTTCAGGAAACTTCTGTACTGATAATCAAAGAAGAAATTAGGTACACTAACATTTACATCCTTTGACCTGAATTGTGCTTGGATTAAAATCTGTCAGAGCAAAAATGTATCTGTCCTGTCCTATACCATAGTCTGGAAGACTTTTGGGGCACCGTTGGCGATTATTGTCACCACTCTCCTATATCTTCTGCCCTCTTAAATGCTTGACTCAGAGTAGGCCCAATCCCTTCTCTTACATTGCATCCGGAAAGTATTCACAGCGCTTCACCTTTTCCACATTTTGTTATGTTACAGCCTCATTTCAAAATGGAATAAATTACTTTTTCCCTTAAAATTCTACGAATAATACTCCATAATGACCATGTAAAAATGTTTTTTAATTTAACATTTTGCAAATGTATTACACATTCAAACATTAAAAATCACATTAGTATTCACATCATTTGCTCAATACTTTGTTGATGCACCTTTGGCAGCAATTACAGCCTAAAGTATTTTTGAATACGATGCCACAAGCTTGGCACTCTTATCTTTGGCCAGTTTTTCCCATTCCTCTTTGCAGCACCTCTCAAGCGCCTTCAGGGGACGGCGTGGCGCAGTTGGCAGAGTGGCTGTGCCAGCAACCTGAGGGTTCCTGATTCGATCCCCACCTTCTACCAACTGTGTCATGTTCGTTGTGTCCTTGAGCAAGATACGTCACCCTTGCTCCTGATGGGTCGCATTTAGGGCCTTGCATGGCAGCTCCCGCCATCAGTGTGTGAATGTGTGTGTGAATGGGTGAATGTGGAAATAGTGTCAAAGCGCTTAGAGTACCTTGAAGGTAGAAAAGCACTATACAAGTATAACCCATTTACCATTCAGGTTAGATAAGAAGTGTTAAATTTAATCTAGGATCTTTCCCTCTATCCTTGATGAGTTTTACAGTTCCTACTGCTGAAAAACATCCCCACAGCATGATGCTACCACCACCATGCTTCACTGTAGGGGTGCTATTGGTCTGGTCATGAGCTGTGCCTGCTTTCCTCCAAACAATACCCCTGGCCTTCACACCAAAGAGTTCAATCTGTGTCTCACCAGACCAGAAAATGTAGTAGCTTCTCTTTCCCTGCTAGACTGTCTATGACTCTATGTCAGGGGTCCCCAAACTTTTTGACTCGGGGGCCGCATTGGGTTAAAAAAAATTGGCCGGGGGCCAGGCTGTGTATATATATATATATATATTGTGGCGGGCACTAGGACCATGCTCACACTCAGCAGAATGGGTGTGGTTTTATGTACCTTCTTGGGCACACTATAAAAGTGCATATTGTGCTTTATTGTGTATTCTTATGTTGGCAGTCTTACAATAAAGACCTCAAAGAAACAACGCTGTGTTTCTTGCATTTACCACATTGGTGACCCCGACAATGTTTCACGCAGAAGAGGAAGCTGTGTCTTCATCGGCCATGTTGCCCCAACTCCAGCAACCTGCATCCCCCGCGGGGACAAAGCTTCCGGAGTTCTGGCAGAGCGACCCAGCATCATGGTTCCAGCACATCGAGGCACTTTTCCACCTGCGAGGAATGAGAGGTATTACTTGGTCGTAACAGCCCTCGACCAGGCGACCACTCGCCGCGCCATACAGCTGTTGCGAACGCCTCCACAGCGCGGCAAGTACGCTGCACTCAAGAATCTTCTGCTTCGGAGATTTACTCTAACTGACGCTGAGAGGGCAGATAGACTTCTTTCCCTGCCCGGTTTGGGCGATAGCACCGCCTTTGATCTAATGGACAGTATGCTGTCGCTGCTGGGCTCCGAGGAGGGCGGGTTCATTTTCCCGCATCTTTTCTTGCGGCAGCTACCACCTGCGGCCCGTGCGGTGTTGGCTAACTCCGCTTCTCTGGCCTCCGGCGACTACCGGGGCTTGGCTGAAGAAGCTGACCGGGTGCTTCTGGCTTCCAGACGGTTTGCCGTACAGAGCGTAGAAGCGCCCCCTCTGCAGACGATGGAGAACGCGGACCCAGCGGTAGTGGCGGGAGTCGCTACCCGGAAAAGGCGCGAAGCGAGCCAGTGCTTCTTCCATCAATGTTTTGGCGCCAAAGCTCGACGGTGTGTCCCTCCATGCTCCTTCACGGCCCCGGGAAACTCCAACGCCAGCGTTCAGTAGCAGCTGTGGGCGCCGGCGAAGCAAGCGAGCTGCTCTTCATCGCTGACTCGTCGTCAAGGAGACGTTTCCTGGTGGACTCCGGTTCGCAAGTCAGCCTGTTACCTGCCACGGACGCGGACAGGGCGACAGGTGGCTGCGGGCCGCTGCTGAATGCCGCCAACGGCTCGTCGATCGACACTTTCGGCTCCAGGTTGGTGACTGTGTGCTTTCATGGACGCAAATTCCAGTGGGACTTTATCATCGCCGCCATCACGGTTCCCATTATTGGCACGGATTTTCTGTGTGCTAATGGACTGCTTGTTGATGTTGCTAACCGCCGATTGATTGATGCTGTGTCTTTTTCAACTTTTACATGTAAGGCGGGGGGACTTGGACCGTTAACACACGCTAATTATTTGGTATCTGGTGACGTTTTTCAGCGTTTGCTGGCGGATTTTCCGTCATTAATCACTCCCGCTTTTTCCACCGCGGACACTAAGCACGGTGTCGAACATTTCATTCCCACGGTGGGCCCGCCAGTTTTTGCGCGCGCGCGCCGTCTTGACGCGGCTAAATCGACCATTGCTAAAGAGGAGTTTGCTACTATGGAGCGTTTAGGCATCATTAGGCGTTCTAATAGCCCGTGGGCCTCGCCCTTGCACATGGTGCCCAAGTCAGACGGTTCCTGGCGGCCTTGTGGGGATTTTCGCCGCCTTAACAACATCACAACGCACGATCGCTACCCTATTCCGCACATCCAGGACTTTTCGGCGCGCCTGGCTGGTGCCGCCATTTTCTCGAAGGTAGACTTAGTCCGTGGTTATCACCAGGTGCCGGTGCGTGCCGGGGACGTGCCCAAGACCGCAATAATAACCCCGTTTGGGCTTTTTGAGTTCCTGCGTATGCCTTTTGGCCTGAAGGGGGCAGCACAAACCTTTCAGAGATTAATGGACTCAGTTTTTCGCGGCCTCAATTTTGTGTTTATTTATCTGGACGACATTTTGGTGGCGAGTCCTTCAGCCGAGGAGCACCAGTCACACCTAACACAGGTGTTCACATGTCTTGACGAGCACGGCCTGATCGTCAATCCTTCTAAATGTCAGTTTGGGCTGTCAGAGATTGATTTTTTAGGTCACTGTATTTCGTCGCTGGGTGCGATCCCTTTGCCTTCAAAAGTGCAAGTGGTGGCATATTTTCCTCGCCCCTCCACTGTCAAAGCTCAGCAGGAATTTTTGGGCATGACTCATTTTTATAATCGGTTCCTTCCTCGCGCTGCCCACCTCCTGCAGCCTCTTTATGGTGCCCTACGGAACAAAAAGGCAAGCGATTCCCTCGAATGGTCTCCTCAGCGAGTCCAACCTTTTCATAGGGCTAAATCCGCGCTCGCAGAGGCTGCTCTCCTCGCCCACCCTGTTTCCGCGGCGCCCGTGGCTTTGACAACAGACGCGTCTGATGTCGCCGTGGGCGCTGTGGTGGAGCAGCGGGTGGCGAATGTATGGCAGCCCCTTGTGTTCTTCAGTCGTAAACTGTGAGATAACGAGCGGAAGTACAGTGTATTTGACCGAGAGTTGTTGGCACTGTATCTTGCAACACGCCATTTTCGTTTTCTGTTGGAAGGTCGGTCCTTCAAGGATTTTGTTGACCACAAACCCCTGACGTTTGCCATGTCAAAGGTCACAGAGCCTTGGTCAGCCCGTCAGCAGCGTCACTTGTCGGCCATCTCAGAGTTCACTACGGACATTCAGCATGTGGCCGGTAAGGCCAACCCTGTGGCTGACTGTCTCTCACGCGTACTCGTATGTCCCGTGCAGCTCGGTTTAGATTTTTCGGGAATGGCCGCTGACCAGCCCAACGACCCCGACATCCGTGCACTCAAAACTGACGGTACAGCACTAGTGCTCGAGGAGGTGGTAGTTCAGGATGGCGGTCCCGCCCTCCTCTGCGATGTTTCCACTGGCCGCCCTCGGCCGGTTGTCCCGGTAGACTGGCGCCGCCGGGTTTTTGAGGCAATACACTCCCTGTCGCACCCTGGCGTTCGGGCTTCCGTCAAGTTGGTTGGTGCCAAGTTTGTTTGGCCTGGCCTTAGGAAGGATGTTAGGCAGTGGGCAGCTGCATTTGTGGCATGTCAGCGTGCCAAGGTCCACCGGCACACAAAGGCAGCCCTTGAACCATTTCCGATTCCGGTCAGGCGGTTTGACCACGTGCATGTACACTTAGTTGGCCCCCTCCCTCCGTCGCAGGGTTATACACATTTGCTAACGATGGTAGATCGTACCACCAGATGGCCGGAAGCAGTTCCTCTTTCCTCCACTGCCTCTGTAGACGTTGCTCGCGCGTTTCTGTCAGCCTGGGTTGCGCGTTTTGGCACGCCGTCTGATATCACCTCGGACAGGGGATCCCAGTTTGTGTCGGAGCTTTGGTCAGCGTTGGCCCAGTCCTTGGGTGTGCAGGTGCACCGTACTACAGCCTACCATCCCCAAGCTAACGGCTTATGTGAACGTTTTCACCGGTCGCTTAAGGCGGCTTTGCGTGCGGCGCTCGTTGATAGCAATTGGATTGACCGTTTACCTTGGGTTATGCTCGGGTTGCTCTCAGCCCCTAAAGAGGATCTTGCAGCGGCCCCCGCTGAATTGGTGTTCGATCAGCCACTACGCGTTCCGGGGGAATTTTTACCTGAGGGTTGTACCCCGCGACCGTTTCCCTTTTTGTCGAGGGGGTCCTTGGCTCCCGGCCCGATTCACCACTGTTTCCCTAAGTCGTTTGTGCCATCGGAGCTTAAATCTGCCCGTTTTGTCTTCGTACGTCACAACGCCCACCGTTCGCCCCTCCAACCGCCTTACGATGGCCCATTTAGGGTGCTGGAACGCGGTCCTAAAAACTTTGTGCTGGTGTAGTGGATTGTCCGAAGCTTAAACAGGCAACAAAAGTAGTTTAGTACAACAAATGTATTTACCCATTATCAGAAGTGCAGGTTGAATTAAGTTGGCCGTGCAGACAGACCACATGTTACTCCGGAGTAAACAAGACACACACAAGCCAAAATCACTCCCGAGTTCCGGTCTTCTGCCATTTTTTATATGTCTCTTGTGCGTCATTGTTTTTTATCGAGTGCGTCATGATTGTTTTGTTTTGGTTTTGTCTGTTCCAAAACAACCTTGTATCTCTTAGTCATATTTGGAAAATCTAAACATTCTGTAGATAGGTTGGCATAACTCCATATTCACCTTTGTCCCACAACTGGTCCATTCAATGGCACAAAATAGAAGAGAATTGAAAATGAGCGGACATTCTTAAAAGACAAGAAATATAGGTCAAAAGGTCAGAAATTCTACGACATACCCTCCTTCCAGGGTCTTAAGACCCTGGACCAAAACAATTTCTGATGTAGACCACTAAGTTAAATCTCTACCACAGATAGAGGCAAAAACCTCAATGTTTTTATACGAGGCAAAAATTCCATCTATGACCCTCCTTCAGAGCGATCGCTGTTACCAGCCTGCAGTAAAACCATCTCACAGAACACAATTAGTGGCCTACCCTTTGATTTAGTAAAGGAATAACAAATACTTTGATCATGAACATCATTGAACATAAATAGATGAATGTATATAGACTTATGACTGTAAGACATTTGCAAAAATATTTTTCCCGGCATTTGCAATGAATGTAGTTACCAATATTGTTAATTATCAATTGATTTTGAACACACAACTGAATTTCGTATGAGTCCATGTTCGATTAGAGCTCGTATAGATGGCTCGGTGGTGCCTCAGGCTGGTGGCCTGCCGACACCTCGTTGGGCTTTTGGCTGCCTTGGTGAAGAAAGAGATCCACTCAAACAGTCTGTCTCTGTCTCTTCTTGGGGTGTGGTTCAGTCCATTGGGCAGACTGTGCAATGGCATGTGCGCGCTGGCCGCTTTGGGGAAAACTCAGGTAGAGTTGGAGCTGTGGGGGCTTTGGGGAAGGCTGGGGCAGAGTATGGGGCGTGGGGCTTTGGTCCAGGCCCTCGGCTTGCTTCAGGCCTCCTCGCTGCTTCGGCACTCCCGACACTTCTTTCCACAGCTGCTGGAGTCCCGGTGGACACATTGGCTGGCAACCTTAGTTGTTCTCGTCATCGCTGGCAAGGTGTTGTCTCTCCTCTCGGTTCCTTCCAGTCAGGTATCGGGTGTTGATCCTGGATTTGCTTTGACCGTGCCCCTCTTAGCGAGTGCAAGGGAATCTGGAGTGGCTGCTTTCATCCTCAAATCTGCACAGAGGAACTGGCACACAAATTCTACATTTTGCAAACTTACCATTTTGGTCTCATGGTCTTTCCACCTTCCTAGGAAGCTGCTGGTCCTGAGAAGTGCTGATCTTGTGACTGAAGAAGATTAACCTGTTTTCTTAAAATAGGTGCCGTTGTTTGACCTAATCTTTTTGGGGAAACCATGTCGGGATATTAGATCATTCACAAAACATTTAATTACTGAATTGGCACCCTCCTTTGAGGTTGGGGTTGCTTTCGCCAACCACTGCAATCGTCAATCTAAATCATTACGTTCCTTTATCCTTGTACCGGATTGATCATATCGATTAAATAAAACCTCAACACGCTCAAACTTGACCCAATCCAAACTCACCTCCCCCCTCTGTCCCTGAAACAGGGACAGTGTTAGTCGTAGTAATAGTAATAGTAATAGTAGTAGTAGTATTAGTAGTTTCAGAAACATCCAAGAAAAATAAAAGACAGCTGATAGTCAAGTGCAGCAAGAACAGAGGCGGAGGACAGGTCATGTTTGAGGTCACTGTTCGCTTTTGCAATAGTACTTTGATATTTTACAACACCTAGTGAATTATTGTGGCCTCAATAATTCACTAAATAGTTGTATTTAATTTAGTCTATCTATAATGGGACAATCCACAGAAACATTAAGTTCAGAAACAGATATGTTCTGTACCAGATTATATCTAAATAGCTACTTTCCATCTGCAGTCCCTGGCTACCTAAATTAAAGGGATCCAAAAATCAAGCAATAAAATTATGACACTAATTAATCATAATAAATATATACTTTCATAGTAATCAATAATTAATCAAAAAATAATCATACTGTAGCATGTAATCAGATTAAGAGAAGTCCTAAAATGCCCCTTCATGGACACATTGTTAATATACAATACAACCACACCTTATTTACATCATCACACAAAGACAATACATGCTCTTGTTCACATCTGTCATCATTCATAACAACAACCAAGCTTTTAACAGCCATACCTCACAATTTACAACAAAAATGCTCTCATAGATAAATATAATACTCATTAAATTGATGTGTCAACATAATGCCCATCTTAGCGACTGTGTGAGCAGCCTTGATTGCTCCAAAGCTACCTTTTAACTTCAAATTTTCTATTCCTTTTGTTATAACGTGGAGAAGGCTAATTGGTCTGTACATGTTCTGGTCTTCTTTATTTCCTGCTTCATGGATTTAATCATAGTAGCAGTTTCTCGACGTGGTAGGGAAAGTGTTTTCCGTTATTGATTTATTTATCAATCGTTGTTATACGAGCAATAATACAATCCTTATGTTTTTAGGAAGATAGTGTCCAACCCATACATATATCTCTAGATCGTGAGTCTGATAATGCAGTGAAGATTTTGTTTAACTTTGTTTCATTTGTTAATTCTAAAATTAGTCCACCCTGAATAAATGACAATTATTTGCACTGATTTTGAGGGATTTTTTATTCAGGGTTTGTACAGACTGGATGAAATGTTCATTAAAATTATTACTTATGTCCAGACTGTCTGCGATAGTAGCGCCATTGATATTTAATGTTATAGTGTTGTTTCTTGTTAGCTCTCTTTCCGTAAGTTTGCATCTGGTTTTCCATAACTCTCTATTGTTCCCTTTTGCAGCTTTGATTAATTCTAAATGAAAGTCAGCCTTAGACTTCCGCATAAACATTGTAACTTTGTTCCTCCAAACTTTTAAAATCATACGATCTGTATTTAGACCTGTTTTAATTGCTCTTATGAGAGCTGAGTCCTCATGTCTTTATTAGAATCCAAATTGTTTTATTAATCCAATGGTATTTTTATTTTAGCACTCTTCTTTCTGGTTTTGTATTCGTGTATTTACAGATGTTCTCTTTGATTTTTGTCATCCAATTGTAATTCTAGTAGGGCTGCTTATCATTTGTATCATGTAGAAGCCGTTTATAATATCCTTAAGTTTCTTTCTACGTGTTTTATTTAACCAGTCCAGATTAACGTCCCCCATGACATTACTTCTTTCATACTATTCTGTTTGAGGATGTCTGAAAATGAATCAAGAAAAATGTCTTTAGCTGTGGTCGGTCGGTATACTACAATTACCTTGAAATACATTTCTGAGGAAAATGTGATTTTAATTTCAACATACTCAAATTGATCTACTTTTAATGTTTTCCCTTTCATAAATCATAATTCCTCCCCCCTTTGTCACTCGATCTGTATTTTCTGTAATCTTGTCCCCCGGGACATTAATTAGAACAAAAGTTGTTGTGGGTTTTAACAATGTCTCTGATAGACAAGGTAATCCGGATTAGAGTCTGACAATAACTGCTGTATTTGTTCAGTATGTTTCCTGTGGTAGAAAGTTTAATAATGCGGACACGTTTGTTACTGAATACTTTCTACAGACTTCTGTCTCTCTGCGACTTTGTGTATGTAATAAGCAACTACAATTATTTGATATGCTTAAATTTTGTTTTAGCTCAGCTGTTGTGTAGCTGCTAGCTCTTTGTAGCCTACAGCAGGAATGTCCAAATTGCAACCAATAGCTTTGTTTTTAACAGACAACCGAAATAATTGAAAATGTGGTATTTGCGTATCGGTTCAATCAGCGGCAGCTACGCCCTGTTTTATCATTTGACCTACATTTTTGGTTTCGTAGGCAGGACAGAGAGCAAAGGAACAATGTGGGTCATTAGTTGTCCATCTTATATCATTCTAGTTGTTGTAAGGATAGTTCACATGAGCGGCCATACCTTGAGTCCCACCATACATAAGAGTCAAAAGGCTCCTATTATGAGTCGTCTAATTGGTGATGATACACTTTGGCGGTTTGGGTTGCAGGGCACACGGACGCACCTCAGTCAGCCAGTGCTAGGACAGTTGGAGCAGTCCCCGTCCTCCATTCGTTCCTGGGAGGCGTCCCCAGTAGTTGTCAGCTGATGTCGTGCTGTCAGGCAACATCAGGAAGTTCCTTCTGTGCAGTATTGAATGTCAGGGCACAGTTCGTAAGCAGGTCATTACAAGGTGTGTGCAGGTTGACCACAAAGGAATGCTTCAAAGATTGTGTTGAACATTGTCCGTTGACACTTATGTCCAGCAGGGGTCTGTTTGTATCCTGCTGTTCGTCCTGCTGTCACACCTGTATTTTTTGTGAGCATGTTCTGGCTACAACTTTGGAGCTTGTCTTGTTCAGAGAAGTTGGCAGTCCCCGTGCTGCATATCCTTTCCACCCTCGCTTGACCTAGCACAACCGTGGCTACCACCCAAGTCCGTCTGTATGGTTTTACGTTTTGTTGAGGTTTTTTCCTCCAGAATTTGGAACTCAAAACATGTACACTCATCGTTTTCATATCCTCTCGGTTAGTTCAATTTTGCATATCACGTTTTAAAATTACAGTCTTAACTATCCCATTAATTGCTAATCAATAACCTTAATTCAAAGATTATACGTACTACTTCATGTGTATTTAAGTACCCTTTTAATTCACTTAAAGATTATCTATACGTTAATTTAAACTATCATTTGTCTATCAGTAGCCGCGAGCAAGCTGTCATGCTTGCACTCTGACCTCCCGCTGTGCGTGATATTCTCCAAAACAAAAGAATGTATTTCTTCACGTTTCTCCTTATCTTTCAGCTAAATCTTTTAACCTTTTAACTTTTAACGTCCGCACTGTTTTTATTTTTATTGTCTGCATTTTAATTTTGCTTTTATTTTCTTTCATTTCACTTTGTTGTCTGTGAAGCACTTTGAGTCTGCCCTTTCCTGGAAAAACGCCACACAAACAAAGCTGCCCCGCCTTGCCTTGCCTGTCTCCGACTGGTTATCCAACCTAGTCACAACAAACACACAAGGCCATGCTCTAAGCGCCAGGCTTAATCACACTTCTCCTCTTTTTAACACTTTACATATCGGCTCTTATTCTAATTATTAATGTAGGCTGTTATTTGTAATTATTATTCAACACTATTCACAGCAAACAGTTGTAAAGTTATAGTTATTCGCATTATACTCTCAAAATCTGTAGCTAACTGAAAGCTGTTGAGATTTGGTTTGCCTCTTTCATCTCAGTGGCCTAGTGGTTAGAGTGTCCGCCCTGAGATCGGCAGGTCGCAAGTTCAAAACCCCGGCCGAGTCATACCAAAGATTATACAAAATTTTGGAGCCAAATCACCAAAAATGATTACCGGGCGCGGCACCGCTGCTGCCCACTGCTCCCCCCACCTCCCAGGGGCGATCACGGGGATGGGCCAAATGCAGAGGACAAATTCCACCACACCCAGTGTGTGTGTGACAATCACTGGCACCCCAACTTTAACTCTAACTTTATTATGTCATGCCATTATCCTCTTCTAGCGCAACATCCAGAAGTATGGTGTACTGCAATGTCTAAATAAAAATATAAATTACTCCAAACTAAAATGTCAGACTGCACTTTAAAGTTACCTGACTTAAAATTACTTTTATTAAATTGATTTCCAAACTAACCACCACCACAGCAGACATCTTCCTCAATCCTATCCCAATACTCCCATAAATTAGAAAGTGTTTCACAACAGTGGTTAAGTAGTTATTTTAAGTAATAGATCTCAATAAATAGAAATTAATAAGACTAAATCTTTACCAGAAAGAGTAACTTGACAGAGTATATGAACTAACTTCTTGAGAATAATAATTGATCATAAATATGTTGGAAGCCACATATTGAACATATTAAAGAAACATATCCAAATCCATTGCTATTCGGTATAAAGTTAACACATGCTGAATAAGAAATGTCTGCATATGTTATGTCATTCATTTATTTTTTCCATATGTAACATTGTTTTGAAGTTTGGGGAAATGTTTATAGAAGAAATATAGACCCAATACTTAAACTTAAAAGGCTCATTTCAATAATACACAAAGCATTATTATTATGATCATACCAATCCATTTTTATAAGTCATAATGTGTTAAATGTTCAGATAATTTAATTTTAAAACAATGGCAATTATGTTTCCAAGTAAAGAACAACAGCCTTCCAGTTTGTATTCTTAGCTTATTTACATTATGAGGAGACACTATCATTTACGGGGGATATTGATTTTTAAAATAGGTCAAGTAAAATAAAATAAAAACACATATGTATTTCAGTTTTAGGAGTTAAATGATGTACCATCCTCAGTGATGAGCTGAACACATGTAGTTTTTTGTTATGGTTTTGGAGACCCTTGAAAAGTAAAGTTTTTTGAACATTATAAAATATAGTAACAATTACTTTCATCTTTTAACGTTAATGTTCCAGGTAATTTAATGTCCAATAAATGTATATCATAGGCCAATATAAGCTTTGGCTTCCGCCTATTCTTTTTTCGGTCATTCTTTTTCTTTTCTTTTCTGTGTGTAAATGTGTATGATTGTTAATATGTCTAATTTACTGTTAAACTGCTCACACAAATTGGTTGATGGTTGATTATATGACCAAAATAAACTTATTTCATTTATTCATTCATTATCTATCGCACTCATAGTTTTATTCCATTTTTCATGTAATTATTCCTATTATTTCTTCCCATTTCACTCAAACAACTAAACAACCAAACAATTAAACAAACTTGCAGCTAACCACAATCAACAGCATACCATTTACGAATACCTTCATTTGTCACTTTCTCATCTTTTCTTCACTTTCGTTTTCCTTTACAAACAACATCCTGTATCCATCTCTTCCTTACACTTCACACAATGTTTCTATTTTCTGTTCTCCTAGAAACCATTCACATAACGTAAGGTTATAAACATCCTTTTCCCATATTTACTCAAACCATCCTCTTCACCCTCAATCTGTTTTTTCACCTGCTCTCTCTTCCTCTGTCTCTCACTTTCTCTCCTTCTCTCACAATACAAACACAATAATCCACAATAATCAGTCTTATAAAATAATTTTAGCTTTAGATATGATTTAGGGCAGTGGTTTTCAACCTTTTTTCCCAGTAAAATAAAGAAATAAAATACAGCATAATGTCATCATTTTCTGATTTATTAAATTGTATAACAGTGCACCATATTGCTCATTTGTTGTGGTCTTACTTGACTTATTTGGACAAACAAAAAAAATAAGAATAACTAAAACATTTTAAAAATTAAACAAGTGATTAAATTATAATAAAGATTTCTATACATATAATCAATCATCAACCTTCTTTGGATATTGTAATAGAGATCCATCTGGGCTCGTGAACTTAATTCTAAATATTTATTTTGTTGAAGAATTATTCTTCTATAATTATATTTATAAAGTTTTTTGAATTGTCGCTATTTTAAAATATTTAAAATCTCAGGTACCCCTTGGCATACCTTCAAGTACCCCCCTTTTTTGTCCGGGCGGAAACACCATACCCTCCTTTGAGAACTACTGGTTTAGCCTATAAAAAATCCTTTGTCTCATACATCATTAGACTGTACAACTCCTCTTTGGGGGGGCTAGGATGACAGGGAATGCAAAACAATAACAGTGCAATACTTTTTTATATCATGGTCGTTAATGCCTAGTTTCTCTTATTTTACTGTTCTATTTTTATTCTCCTTGTAATATTTTTCTATTTTGTTTCCATTTATACCCTTATTAGTTACTGTTTACTTTTTACTTCTTCTTCCTGAGGGAACTCTCCTGAAGGAATCAATAACGTTTTATCTGTCTATCTATCTATCTATTACTAACCCGAGCACAATTCATGACGTCATGCTCATCTTGCAGACAGTTATTTCCATTTAGTTTTATTCTCTACATGTAATTCTACATGCACCAATGTCACAGAAATTTGCTTTCTTTGTTATTTATTTACATTATTATTTCTGGTTTACTTGCTGTCTGTTTACTTAAGTTCTCATATTTTGGTCTGTCTTCCTTCTGATTAGAATTTGTTTAACGCTTCTCTACGTTTTGTTTTGACAATGGCGCTGAGTGTTGGCGACGCTTATCTGTACTTCTTCAGACTCTATGTTTCACAGTTTGCACAGATGCCCTTAGATGTATTAGAATATAAATTTAACTTTTATTTTATTGTGTGTTTATTCCTAAAAAAAATTATAATGTCAATGTATAATCAATTTATCTGTATCAAATTTAAATTCAATATTATTAATTTATTTGTTGTATAACTATTAATTCAAAGTTACAATGTGTCCTAATCTATGACGTGCGTGTGTGTGTGTGTTTGTCTCAACTTCCACACAGGAACTGGATGGATCAGAAAAGCAGCAAGGCTGTTCAATACAGTATATTACACACATAATTAATGACTAATGAATTTAAAAATGCTTCAATGTCCCAGTCCAAATGTATGTATTGATATTTAAATGTTTATTTATTCATATACAGTATATTTTATTTTTCCTATTATCAAAACCAACCTGTCAGCCTTCTCTTCAGATTGAGTACAGCTGTCCACTATATATATTTATATATATTTTTTTATTTTTTTATTTTTGTATTCTTTAAACCTAGCTCAATGCTAAATTAATCCAATGCTATGCTAACTCAATGCTAACCTAGCTTAATGCTAACCTAGCTCAATGCTATCCTAGCTCAATGCTATCCTAACATTGTCACACCTCTTCGGCCCACGCCTCACGCAGCTGTCACTCACACAGCCTCGTCACACGCACACATCCCTTATCTTAAAATGTCTTCCAGCTGAGACTCCTTTTTTTTTTTTTTCTTTATATGCGTCACACAGTCACTCACACAGAGAATTTACCAGCACAGTTCAAAGTAAATGCAATAGACAACTATTTTTCTCATCCAGAAGCACAGCTGTATCATATCAGAACCTTAATAATAAGAACAACATTTATCATTCACTCTTAGATGGACAATTTGTCAAGTTTAAGGAGGGTATTCTGGACTTCCCTGCTTAGGCTGCTGCCTCCGCGATCCAACCTCTTGATAAGCGGAAGAAAATAATTATATGGATGCATCATTCACTCATGTGTTTTCTGTACATAACTTTGTCTACTTTCTCACACGCACACACATTTTAGACAATTTCCCAACTTTTACAGATATCGGGGCTGTGAGAAAAAGCGTGAAGGGAGGTTGCGAGAGGGGGGGGGGGGAGAAAAGGAAGGGGGGAATTAAACCAGATAAGAAACCAGGTGCTACACAAAAGTTATTAAATTATGCATATATCTAAATGTACCAACATAAACTGACTCACTCAATACACACACATTTCAGCATTCATCATTATACACACATTGTTAAATTACCATACTATACCCCATTGTCCGGACAAATATAAACAACTAATGCACGCGTGCTTTTGTGGAATCGGCCGTCTCATATCACAAAAACCAGGTTCCATCATTGCTCATAAAACGGCGATTAACCCGTTTCATTGGAGCAACACCTGCGTTATCCCTGACCAACTCGGATAATCGGCCTAAGGCGCTGTAGAATTACCAGGAATCACCCACCAATCCTACAGTACATCGTGTCTGGTCAGTCCATATAGTTTCACCAAGGCTCTGCCATACGGAGCCCTTAACTCTATCCATCTATACTGCAGCAAATTTCCAAATTCGTGACAACTTGGCTCAGTTGATCTCCTTTACCGGAGTCACTGAACGATCACCTTATATCAGGCTTTTTACCCGGCTGCAGTTTCCACATAGACAGATACGTAGGACCTTCATAGACGTCATAAATTTGTGTGGGCCAAATGTCACACCAGTTAGCCAACCTTGCCTTAAATTTCGCTGTGTCCAACTCCGGCTAACCTAATGTACTTGCAGAAAAAAGCATCCTCTGCCAACAACGACAGAGGATGAAGAGGTTAAAAGAAATTGTTCATCTCACATCGTCTATGTTTCTACACTCCAAACCACCAAAATTCTAATAACAATCCCCTTATGTTAAAAACAAGAAATCACAAGTTTTCAACAAACACACAGACAAATGATCACATATAAAACAACTCAATCCAACCATAATTTACCCCATTCCAGGTTGTTTTTGGAGAACCTGACTAAACCTATCTTTTATCAAAAATAGATTCAGCAATTAGTCTTATCGATCCGACTCTCTCCAGGCAGAAAATGTTTACACTTTAAGCAAAACGCTTACCTTGTTATGCGCGCGTGCAGCACACTGTCTGCCTGACAGAGAGAGCGGGAGCGGCTGTCGACCTGTAGCTTCTAAACCATCCTGTTCGTGACGCCAATTTGTGTAGTGGATTGTCCGAAGCTTAAACAGGCAACAAAAGTAGTTTAGTACAACAAATTGATTTACCCATTATCAGAAGTGCAGGTTGAATTAAGTTGGCCGTGCAGACAGACCACATGTTACTCCGGAGTAAACAAGACACACACAAGCCAAAATCACTCCCGAGTTCCGGTCTTCTGCCATTTTTTATATGTCTCTTGTGCATCATTGTTGTTTATCGAGTGCGTCATGATTGTTTTGTTTTGGTTTTGTCTGTTCCAAAACAACCTTGTATCTCTTAGTCATATTTGGAAAATCTAAACATTTTGTAGACAGGTTGGCATAACTCCATATTCACCTTTGTCCCACAACTGGTCCATTCAATGGCACAAAATAGAAGAGAATTGAAAATGAGCGGACATTCTTAAAAGACAAGAAATATAGGTCAAAAGGTCAGAAATTCTACGACACTGGATATGGGCGGGCGCAGGGAATGCGTTTCTCTGGACAGACTTAAACCGGCGCATTGTGTTGCAGGTGAAGAGATACTGCTGGGCCAAGTCCCCCGCCGAGGTCGCCCCCCAAAATCTGTTCGGGTTGAATGTCTTTCGCCTCTCCCGGATCCTGATGTTTGTTCTGCTCCACAAGGCACACCCGCTTAGCGGGATGGACATTGTAGCCGTTACGGCAGGCGAGTGAGGCCCCCGGACAGGTTTTCTTTTTCCCCATAACTTGCTGTCTGTGTGTTCGGGGGGGGGGGGGGGGGGGGGGGGGGTGGACGCTATGTGGCGGGCACTAGGACCATGCTCACACTCAGCAGAATGGGTGTGGTTTTATGTACCTTCTTGGGCACACTATAAAAGTGCATATTGTGCTTTATTGTGTATTCTTATGTTGGCAGTCTTACAATAAAGACCTCAAAGAAACAACGCTGTGTTTCTTGCATTTGCCACAATATATATATATATATATATATATATATATATATATATATATATATATATATATATATACAATATATATATATATATATATATATATATATATATATATATATATATATATATATATATATATATATATATATATATATATATACATTGTCTTTATAATCCGTTTTGTCCTTTAATGTTGATGTTCATCAACATTTAACATTGTCACGTTATCGATGGGAAAATTCATTTTTAGACAATATGATATGGTGTAACAAGCGGTAGGAAATGGATTAGAAAGGAAAGATTTAAAAAAATAAAAATAATAATTAAAAATTTAAAAAATTTAAAAAATTACAACTTTTTTTTTAAACTTGGGACTTCCCGTGGGACGGATTTTGGATGCTGCGGGGCCGGATCCGGCCCGTGGGCCGTAGTTTGGGGACCCCTGCTTTATGTCATCACCAAAATGTAAGTTTGATAATTATTTTGCCATCAATGCTGACTGTTCTTACATCGTACATGCTTATTTTCAATATGTGGGTCCTGATTCTCTCTAGAAACATGTTAAAGAGGGTCGGAGAGAGAAGACAGACTTTGTCTTAATGCGATCAATATCCATCTTTTTAGGTAGGTGTCTTGCTCAGTGGTCCACCAAAATAAACAATGTGCTGTCCCATATTGTATGTTGTATGCTTGGTAAAAGGAAAAAAAGAATACCCATATGTTTTTCATTACATTGTATACATAGTTTACCAGCCCCTTTGTTCTATCAAGTATGTCGGAAGTTCCTCAGGATGGAATGTTCAATCAAATGATCTTCTTAATAATGGAAATAGCTCAAACAAATTATTTTACAATATATGCTTAGATTGAAACCAACATGTCAGTTTAATTTTAAATCACGCATACGTATAATCATATCATATCATACATACATACATACATACAGACCAAACCCTACATACATGTCTATTTATTGTATCTATGTACATTTTAATCATCTACTAGAAATGGGACTTTCTCTGAGGATTAATATAGTATCTGCACGTCTATCTATCGACAGCTTTTATCTAATGTGGTTAGTCCTTCAAAATATGATAGTTCACAGGATATTTGGAATGAACCTCTGGCCTATAATAAGTTCTACTTCTATCTTTGTTGACACATTTTCTTTGGCTATTTTTTTCCTATTTACAGTGTGACAATTTGCAGTAATAATATGTCAATAAAACACCAATGACAGTATAACATGAACAGGGGATTTTCTCGGTTTATTAGGTATTTTGTTAATAGCACATGGGCCACATGGAGAAAAATCTACTTAAAGGGTGGGCCGGACTGGTAAAATCACGGCACGGTAACTTAAAAAAAAATAAAGACAACTTCAGACTGTTTTCCTTGTTTAAAAACAGAACAAGCACATTCTGCAATTGGACAAATCATAATGTTGTTGGATTTTTTTTTTTACAATTACCTGTTGCGGTTAATAGTATATATACTTTATTTGTTGTTATTTATATTTTCTGAATAAATTATGTGATAATGTCTATCAGTTAACTCATTGGTGTCAATTTTTAACCTATCAAGGTAAAAATTGGTTTTTTTGTTCATATGTAGAATCATCTACAAAGATACAAAGAATTGCTATTGCAACATCCAGTGGACCCATTTAGAAAAGGCTGTTTCTTTCATTCAAACATTTCAGGTTAATTTTTGTATTAATAATACCTGTTCGCGGGCCTGATACGGCCCTCGGGCCGTACGTTGGACACCCCTGATCTACACCATGAGCAAATTGTTCGTAGCATGTTTCATTTTTTTCTTCCTACTATACAACTGAATTATTAAAACTTTTAAAATAAAATTGCACAAATAAATAGAAAAATAAATGTTGATAGGGTTGAAATAAGTAAAAACTCCAAACTCCTAAATCACTGATCATATACAGTATGACAAGGCCATTCAACTGACAGCCTGAGGGACACATCTGGCCCAGGAATGAAACCAGAGCGGGCCCGGAGTTCAGTTCAAAACTCTGAGGTGACTTTAACACCCGTGTGCTCCTGTTGTACAGAGAAAGTTGGACTTGCGTAAACACAGTGGCAGATCCTTGTCACGACATGGACTTTGGAGCAGCTCGCTGCGATGAATGTTTTCCCGTGGTGCAAATCGACTTGACTGGACATGGCTTGAAGGTAAATACATGATTTAATTTAACACTAACAAAGTACAAACAAAAGGTGCGCACAAGGCGGAGATACAAACTTAACGCAGGGAACAAAACTAACACTAAGACAGAAACTATGGACATGAAACAAAACTACACTTACTGTGACGTGAAAACGAGCATGAAAACTATGGCATGGGATACAAACATCAACGGTCGGGAATCATGGCATGAAGTGAGAAAGAGTATCATAAAGAGTAATGTCGCCAGGTCGACTACCTGGCAACTACCGGCTTAAATAATAAAGACATGATTAGTGACAGGTGCGTGAGTCCGAACACATGACAGGTGAAACTAATAAGTTGACATGGTAACCAAAACAAGGGAGCGTAAACAGGAACTAAAAGAGTCCAAAAACCAACAGAACATAACCAAACAAAACATGACCACAGAACATGACAATCCTTGCATTGACATTTTAACCTCCTGAAGAAAAACATCAATTGCAGTGGACACTGGTGTTTTTGCAAAACAGGGCATTGTTTTATGAAATGTGCACCTCTGACACGAAAAATAGACCAAAAACAAATGTCCACTACAGAGAATTCTGGTTCTCAAAATAACAATAATGGTGAAGGTAGAAGTCTGTCCAATCCTTAGCTTTTTGAAAATGTGATCCATTAAAACAGTTTGGTTGAATAGCCCTGCAGTATGATAAACAGCTGTTATGGCATGTTGCAAGGATCTGTGCACATTTCACAGTTGAAAACATCCCAGTTCTTGCATGGCCAGCCTACTCACCGAACATGTCACCCATTGAGTATGTTTGGGATGCTGTGGATCGGCGTATACGACAGCGTGTTTTAGTTCCTGACAATATCCAGCAACTTGGCACAGCCATTGAAGAGTGGACCAACATTCCACAGGCCACAATCAACAACCTGATCAACTCTATGCGGAGGAGATGTGTTCAGAATCAGAATCAGAATCAGAAATACTTTAATAATCCCCGAGGGGGATTTTAACATTTTCAGCACAGTGTTGCACTGTGTGAGGCAAATGGTGATCACACCAGATACTGACTGCTTTTCTGAACCCCCAAGAGCCCAAATAAAGCAAATTTGCACATTTTAGAGTGGCCTTTTATTGTGGGCAGCCGAAGGCACACCTGTGCAATAATATCTTGATATGCCACACCTGTGAGGTAGGATGGATTATCTTGGCAAAGACGAAGTGCTCAGTAACACAGATTTTAAAAGATTTGTGAACAATATTTGAGTGGAATAGGTATTTTGTCTATATAGTCAAAGTGTTAGCTCTGAGTTCAACTCATGAAAAATGGGAGCAAAAACAGATGCATGTGTCATGATCCGTTATCAGGGTCATGGCATGATTTATGTTTGGTAGTTTTTTTTTGTTTTAGTCTGTTCCCTGGGTGCACCCTTTCCTTGTTTTCTGTTGGTTTCCATGGGCACTGATTCTTCTCACCTGTCTTAGTTTTGCAATTGGTGTTCCCACCAAGTGTTTTGGTTGATCACTCCCCGTTATAGTTTCCTGTCACCCAGTAGTAGTTGCTGGGTCAATGTTTGTTATAGGCAACAGTTACGTTCTCCCAGTTTATCTCCTCGCTCTAGTGATTTTTGTATAGACTAGCTTTCCTCGTTTTTTCACCCTTGGTGACATTTTGGTTTTGTTTAGCGCCACGCTTGCTAGCGTCCTCAGTTTTGAATTTTTGTCCTGCGTTTAATTTATTAAAGACCTTAATCTTACCTTCACGCTACTCCTGCTTGTCTTCTGCCTTGGAAGGAACACTACCAGCGCAGCTATGCGCCCCCGAAGACGTAACAGCATGGAGCCTATCTCAGCTGACTCTGGGCGAGAGACATGGACTGGTTGCCCTTTCATCAAAGGGCAGGCAAAAAATTAAAACAATCACTTATGTTCACATCCTTGGACAACAAAGACAACATGCAGGTTTTTGGACTGTGGGAGGAGGTGCAAACCACACCATCATTGTGCTGCCCTGCCGTTAAAGGGGAACTGCCCTTTTTTGGGAACTTTACCTAACGTTCACAATCATTATGAGATGTCTTTTTTTTAGGACCTTAAAGATGATAAAAACCGCTTGAAAGATGCAGCTAATGTGAGTCACCGTTGTAGTCTTCAAAGCCCTCTGAAGCAACTTCAAACCCCTCCAGCAACGTTTTATATACACACTGCAAGTATATATATAATGTAGTAAAAGACATGTTCATAACAATATGTAGTATGATTCTGATTCTGATTCTGATGCACACTATTTTCCGTATTTTGGTCATGTTATGCACTGCCGGAACTAGCTCATCAGTACATTTATTTCTGTGTGTTCCTACTCCCTCAAACGCTAGTGTGTTTTCTAATCATGGCAGACTTGGTAATTGATAACAATGTAATGACTGGGTTGCATATTTATGCGGAGGTTGTTCTCCCAAGATGCAGACGGAAAAGGTAGGAAATTATTTTTATTTACATAAATCATGCAGGAAAAACAGGAAATACAAAAGCGTGCCAATAGCACGGGTGGCAAAGCTAAGGAAGAGCCTAGCGTGGAAGCTAGCATATAAACAGGAATCAATAATCAAAACTATAGCCGTCGTTAGCTGTTGCGTGATGCTAACAAGGAAGCCAGACCGATTGTGGAGAGAAACAGGAATAAATACCTCCCTGATTAGTGCCCAGGAGCAGGTGAGCATCCCGAACACTAATCAGAGGCAGGTGGAACTAATCTGCAGTCATGGCAACTGAAAAATAAACCCAGCGGTGCAGAAAACAGAACTAAGGTAGTCAAAACTAACAGAACAAAACATGATACGGGCAACGGATCATAACAAACGAAGACAACTATTTTTGGACAAATGAGGATTCACAACCTTATCTTTTTTAAACTAAATATACGGAGGATGAACTATGGCTTTTAGAAGCGAGCAGAAGGAAGAGGCTGAAACTTTGGAGCAGACGGAAGCCGAGAGAGTGCGACATGGTCATGCTGCAATCTGGAACTTTTGAGTCAAACTATGCCGAATTAATGGAGTGCCCAAATCAACTGGACATCCCCAGCCCGCTTGACATGCAGCACATCACCGTACAACTACAGTACATACGCTGTCTGGCTAGCTGTGTACAAACAAAACATGAAATGTGGGCTAATACTTTACAGATACTGTGATATGATTGCTCATGTTTTTCAGTCCGTACGGATTGGTGTCATATCTCAGTGTTGTGCATACAAACTCAAACGCGCTTCGTGCTGACGTAGAAGCTAGCTTATCTCTTGCCGTAGTTAACTTCTACGGCTAATACTGAAGCACGCCGATGTGTTAGTATACTAGATAAAGGGTTCCTCAGTGTTCACTCTTACAATAACAATGTTGCTACAGTTTGGTTATTATACAGGTTACTGAACATAAAATAAGTATTGTTGACATGTTTTGAATGCATTTTTAAAGTGATATAGAGGTAGAATTGGTTCTTCCCATTAGCTGCATTGCCATCTACCAAGAACGAGCGGATTTTTATGTTAAAAAGTGAAAAAAAACACCAAAAAAAAATTTTTCTTATTGTCTCTCATAATGATTGTGAACGATAGGCAAAATAGATAAATAAATAAGTGCAGTTCTTCTTTAAGACTCAGCTATGCCAAAAAGAAGTGGGATGTTTACTTCATATTGGAGACATGTTATGTCTACTGTTCCACTGTTTTAGAAAAATCAAAGACAAAAATGCCTATCCAGATCAATCCAGCAACTGAGGTTGGATTCATACATCTGGAGGTATCTAGATTATGAAATGTAAATAGATACATAAATATGACTGATTAGGATCATTTTGCGATATGATTTGTTGAGGTTTACCATAGAACAGATGAGAAGGCTCCACGTTTTTGTAAACACCCACAGAAGAAGCTAAATGGATAGCGGATGGTTTAATTTATCTAAAATGCAAATAACAGACATTCCATCATCCATCAATCCATGTTTATGTTGCTTATCTTTTTCAGGCTCACGGGGAAGACGGAGCCAATCCCAGATGAGTTTGGTAGCCATATGCAGAACAGAATATATATATACATGTAATTATTTCCATCATGGGGATCAAACATGCGCTATCATAAAACATACAAAAAGGCAGAGTGAGCCTGCATTTTTTCATTTGAAAAGGACATGATAAAATTCCTCTTTTTCTGACTTATAAGTGTTACAATGTTTTATACTTGTATTACACAATGCCAAAGTGTCAAATCATTAGGTCCATGCATTTGGGGCATGAGCTTGCACACAGTTTTGGATGTCTCTGTTCAAGGGGTTTTAGAGTATATTTTGAACAGTGGGCCATTTGTGTCTCATACATATGGATGTACTGATGTGGGCTTTTTTGGACATATTCTGTCGGAAAGCCTCCTCCTCCTCTGCTGAGCCGACAAAACTGCAAATTGCCGCCGCTGGAACATCAGTATATTCCCTCTTGTTAAAAGCCCTCCCGTCTGCTCTATATGTTTATAAAATAAATACTGTAAATTAAATAATTCTGTCTTTATTCGTCCATGACATTAGGGCAGCGTTTCTCAAAGTGTGGGGCACGCCCCACTGGTGGGGAATAGAGACATGACAGGTGGGGCGCGAGGAACGGGAGGAAATTTAACTTTAATTTTTTTATTTTTTTTTAATTGTATTCTTAGATTTTTTTTTTTTTACTATGCTTTCATTTTCTATACACACTGTAAATCACTTTGTGATTCTGTCTGTAAAATCCGCTATATAAATAAATGTAAGTTACTTATTTTTCCTGTAGGCTTTACATTTCTAGGTAGGAGCGAAAGTTTGACAGACATAGGAACAGTAACTAATGGGGGCGGGGCTAAGCGGAAGCTTTGTGAATGGCGAGTCACTGTGCGAGGATTTGCTGTTTTGCAAATACATAAAAAATGGAGCCACTGCTGATGAGCTGTTCAAGATAATGGACAGTTTCCTCAAAGAACACGACCTTAAATGGGAAAACTGTGTGGGCTTTTGCTCTGATGGCGCACAGACCATGGCAAAGTCAAGAAACGGGCTGCAGGCTCTAATAAAGAGGGTTGCGCCAAATGCGCATTGGACACACTGTGTGTCATTCACCGGGAAGCACTCGCGTCAAGGCAGCTCAGCCCCGAACTCAATGAGGTTTTAAAAGTGGCAGTGTCAAGCCTGCAACCCCCATTTGAAAAGCTGTGCAGTGCAAAACAGGCTCATTGCAGCTACTAATGCTGGAGTACTGTAAAACTCATGTTCACTATCCCTGTCTTGCCAAATGCGTAACTCCTCCTTTTTTTTTTTGCAAAGTGGCACTTTTATTTGATTTATTAATGAACTTGATGCAAGTTATTTGATTTATTATTGAACTTGATGCAAGTTATAACACTTTTATTTGATTTATTATTAAACTTGATGCAAGTTATAACACTTATTTATTTATTATTGAACTTGATGCAAGTTATAACACTTTTTTAAATTTATTATTGAACTTGATGCAAGTTATAACACTTTTGTTTTGTTTATGATTGAACTTGATGCAAGTTATTTTATTTATTATTGAACTTGATGCAAGTTATAACACTTTTATTTGATTTATTATTGAACTTGATGCAAGTTATAACACTTTTTTTGATGTATTATTGAACTTGATGCAAGTTATAACACTTTTTTTGATTTATTATTGAACTTGATGCAAGTTATAACACTTTTGTTTTATTTATTATTGAACTTGATGCAAGTTATTTTATTTGATATTGAACTTGATGCAAGTTATACCACAGCTGCACAGTTATTTTATTTATTATTGAACTTGATGTTATTTTATGTTATTGAGTTTGAATGTATACAACTTGATGTTACTTGATGTTCAATAAATTTGAAAATGTTAAGCTTGGCATTAGCGTTCTGTTGGGGCGATGGGGGCAGGTGGGGCTTGAAAACTCCCCCTTGTCCAAAGTGGGGGATGACAAAAAAAAGTTTGAGAACCACTGCATTAGGGTCACTACAAATTTAGATTAGCCACTGAACTTGACGGAAAAAAGGGACAACATTGTGACAATATGACTCAAGAGAAGGTAGGATACAATATTATTTTCAACGCATATTGGCATGTGCACAATAACACTAGCATACGGGATGCATTCCTGTAAATGCTGCTAAAAGCAGCCTTTATTTTGCAGGTCTGTCTCAATCGGATGGTGTGCAGGTCAACCTAATGTTGTGACCAGGTAAATTCTATTCAATGTTTGTGATGACTGAAGTTGGTGACAACTTCAAAATGTGTATTTAAACAGTGTAATTTTTAAAAAGATAAATTATGTTGCTTTTAAAGAGGGTGGGGCCTAGTTAAATTTTTATAATAACCATGTTAAAAAATTATTCTGTACCGTTTTCAACAAGTGGTCACAACAGATAAAACAATGACAACATCAATTGAGACGTTTGAAGGAGGAGAAGGAGGTGCAGTGCAATAACAATCATTTTATTGAGCTAAATGGAGAAATGAAACTGTCGGACTTAACTACAGTGAGAGTGAAGTAGACACTGCTTGGCTGTTTTGGTTCACTAGTGAACTGCTGTAACACTGGCCGTGACTAAGACATTAATCAACATCATGGCTACTTCTATTATATAATAGCAAAAATATATGCTGCATTTTAATAACTCATTTTTAACTTTAATTGAGATAAGATGAGCCCAGTTGTTGTTTTTCATATTTGTTTTATAACAGTGTATTCCATGTGTTCTTTGTTTGAGGTGTAATAACTTGTTGCAAATCAGTCAAATGCGAATGAGACAACTAATAATACACAATTTACATAATAATAATCTGACTTGTCAAATCGTTAATGGTAAAACAACAAAAAAAAGGAGGCAAATTGGGTGCATTACACCAGGTACAACAAGCAACATCAGTGTGTAAAGGATATCACCACATGGGCTCAGGAACACTTCAGAAACCCACTGTCAGTAACTACAGTTGGTCGCTACATCTGTAAGTGCAAGATAAAAATCTCCTATGCAAGGCGAAAACTGTTTATCAACAACACCCAGAAACGCCGTCGGCTTCGCTGGGCCTGAGCTCATCTAAGATGGACTGATACAAAGTGGAAAAGTTTTCTGTGGTCTGACGAGTCCACATTTGAAATTGTTTTTGGAAACTGTGGACGTCGTGTCCTCCGGACCAAAGAGGAAAAGAACCATCCGGATTGTTATAGGCGCAAAGTTGAAAAGCCAGCATCTGTGATGGTATGGGGGTGTATTCGTGCCCAAGACATGGGTAACTTACACATCTGTGAAGGCGCCATTAATGCTGAAAGGTACATACAGGTTTTGGAGCAACATATGTTGCCATCCAAGCAAGGTTACCATGGACGCCCCTGCTTATTTCAGCAAGAAAATGCCAAGCCACGTGTTACATCAATGTGGCTTCATAGTAAAAGAGTGCGGGTACTACACTGGCCTGCCTGTAGTCCAGACCTGTCTCCCATTGAAAATGTGTGGCGCATTATGAAGCCTAAAATACCACAACGGAGACCCCTGGACTATTGAACAAATTAAGCTGTACATCAAGCAAGAATGGGAAAGAATTCCACCTGACAAGCTTAAAAAATGTGTCTCCTCAGTTCCCAAACGTTTACTGAGTTTTGTTAAAAGGAAAGGCCATGTAACACAGTGGTGAACATGCCCTTTCCCAACTACTTTGGCACGTGTTGCAGCCATGAAATTCTAAGTTAATTATTAATTGCAAAAAAAAAAAAAAATGTATGACAAGATGACAAGATGACAAGATGGCGGCGCATTGATATGCAGCGGCTTGCAAACGCTCTTGGGAGTATAGAGCGTTTTGGCAAAAAACACCCGTCATTTCTGTCAATTTCATGGCTGGCTCAAAGCGTGAACACTCTGTGATCACATACGACCGACAGACAATTCTGGATGTGGATGGATCGGGTCGTTATAGACTGAAAGATGCATGTACGGTGGACCTCCTCGCTAGCATGGGAATACTTTGCGGGCTACATCGAGCGGCCTTTGTAGCAGCGGAGTCAAGTATTAGCAGGGACCGCCAATGGAGGCAACGTAAGCGGTGTGAGCGGAAGCAGAAGCGGGGATGCCGAGCGGGGCTAACAACACAGGGAAAAGCTAACCAAAGAAGCGTGGAGTGTCCGGGTAAGAAGACTTTTAAACTAGAACTAGCCGGCGCCAGGCTGGATAATCCCTGCACACATAGCAATTCTCTTGGAATAAAACACAACTCACATAATGTTTTTTCTTTTGTGACGATGTCAGAGGCAGACATACATTGTACTGAGGTGGCTAACTATGATGCGTTCAGTTTATCGCAGCATCAAGCAAATAATCTGAAAATCCCCGTCGTATCAATACCTAGATATGGTCGAAACTATTTAAAGTGCACTACGCATAATAAACGCAACATTATTAATATTGCTACATCGGATAATTTCAACAAACAATCCTCAAAACAGCCCACTACCTATAATATGGGCTTTTTAAACATAATGTTATTTTCTAAGACACCTAGTGGTGGAAATCAGTTTTGCAGTTTGTGTTCTATTTTGACCCTCCTGTTTTGCCGTAGTCAGCTTAGTGAGGGTGTGTTTCAGAGAGCAGTAGAGAACAGTTGAGAGCAGATGTCAAACAAACAGTCCTGTACTGCAGGCTTTATGCTTTATTTTCGACTTTGAAGACTTTGAAGGTCTAAACCTGTAAGTTTATGTGAATGTAACATGCATATGTATATTGTGACACATTATTTGTGCATTTTCAGTTTAAGACTGCTTTAGTAAGATATTTGTGCCCATTGTTGAAAGCTAATTACTGGCAGCATTTTGTTGGTTTGGATGCTACGCAAACATGTATGTTGTATATAGACGTATGCTGAATGTAAAATGTTTGTTTATGTGTTTTTGTTCACAGTTTTACAAAATATACGATTGATCCTTCACTAAATAGACCTAAACTACACTAGACGCTTGGGACTCTTTTTTCATCAAGGATTATATCATGTTAGCTATCTGCTAAGCTAACCAGCAAAAAGCAAGAGCAGAATAGTAAAAAGGTTTAACATTCAGTCTGCTTACAAAGGAAAGTGAGCCATTACAACTGCAGACCAGAAAGACATTCAACAACATATCATGGATGATCAAAACCCTAAACCTGAAGATCGAGGTGCACCTTCTGAACGCTCCAGTCGTACAAATCACTCTGGCAGCTCTAGTCATGGATCACACGGTTTGGCTGTCAGAGCAAGAGCCAGAGCCGAAGCTGCAAGAATCATGGCTACATTTGCGCAAAGACAAGCAAACATGCAAATCGAGCAGGCACGGATTGAAGCTGAACAATCAAAGAAAAAAGCGGAGATCGAAGCTGAACAATCAAAGAAAAAAGCGGACCTCGAAGCTGAACAAACAAAGAAAAAAGCGGAGATTGGAGTGGAACAGCAATGTAGAGCAGCTGAAGTACAAGCTAGCCTTGACGCGCTGAAGGTATGGACTGTTGCTGCAGCAGCATGCGCTGAGGCCGAAGTCTTGGAAGCCTATGAGGATGAAGTCGGAGAGCCTTCAAGGCAAAGTGTAACAGGTTTGGCTCCCTATTCCTCACAGCAAAGCACTAGGGAATATGTGCAACAACATTCTGTGGATCATGGTCAGCAACAACTCCGGCATCCAATACAAAAAGCCCTTTATTCACCAGAGCGCCAGCAGTACATGGGCAACGGTGATTACGTCTTATCGCCAAAGTGCCAGCAATACATGGACAACGGTGATATGGAAATACACGGTATGGATGTAAGCAGTTGTTCAGAAAAAAGCAACTCTTTTCATTTTTTGCACAAATGGCAAGAGGAACGCCAGAGCAGACCCACCACCCACAGCCGACAACGCCGTGGAAGTCCTGTGAAATTCCCTCAAGAAAGATATTTCACCCACCAACTTCACTTCGCACGCCACCGAGACCAGCAGCCTAGCCACCAAGGTGCATTTAACTGCATGCCCCCATGTGATCAATCAAACTTAGAACAATACCTCATTCGCAAAGAAATAATTAGCACTGGTCTCCTGTTGTTTGATGATAGACCTGAGAACTACTGGGCAAGGAAGGCTTCCTTTATCAATGCCACTGGCAGCTTGAACCTCACCTACAGCCAGGAGTTAGATTTAATGTCCAAGTGGCTGGGACCAAAGTCTGCGGAGTTGGCCAAACGAATCCGTTCAGCCCACATCCATGAAGCTAAAGAAGGACTCTTTATGTTGTGGAAGAGGCTGGAGGAATGCTATGGGTCAGCTGAAATAATTGAAGATGCTATGTTGAAGAGGTTAGAGGAATTTCCAAGGATTGCAAATAAGGACAACCAAAAATTACAGGAACTAGGAGATCTATTGCTAGAGCTGGAAGCAGCAAGAAGAGATGGATTCCTACCTGGACTTTCTTACCTCAACACTCCCCTGGGAGTCACTCCTATAGCGCAGAAGCTCCCGATATACCTTCAGGAGAAGTGGATCTCAGTTGGCTCGAAATATAAGGAAGACTTTCAAGTTCAATATCCTCCTTTTCACGTCTTTGTACAGTTTATTCAAGACCAAGCAAAGATACGAAATGACCCCAGCTTTTCTGAGCTTGGTGGTGGTTCAAACAGGACAGATAAACTACAGAAAGAAATCAAACAATCTGTGTTCACCAGGAAAACTGATGTGTCCAAAGCAGATGCAGGCAAGCAAAACAAGGAGGAGAAAAGGGTTGAAGATCCAGACAGAGTGTGTCCTTTACATAATAAGCCCCATCCCCTAAGAAAATATTATGGCTTCCGCAACAAGAGTTTAGAGGAGCGGATAGCCTACCTCAAAGAGAAACACATCTGTTTCAAGTGTTGCGCCTCAACAAAACACTTTGCCAAGGACTGTGATAAAACTGTGCAGTGCAAATAGTGCGACAGTAGTAGGCACCCAACTGATTTACACCCTGGCCCAGCAGTAAGAAAACCAGAGAGCTCTGCTGTCATCAAAGATCAAGGCGGGGAGCGAGAAGAGAAAGAGCCTCCAGAGGTCAAGTCAAAATGCACGGAGGTGTGCGGGAAGGCAGTTGGCGCCCGATCATGCTCCAAAATATGCTTGGTCTGTGTATACCCTGCAAGTCAACGAGAGAAAGCTGTTAAAGCATATGCTGTCTTCGATGAGCAGAGTAACAGGTCGCTGGCCAAGAGTGAGCTATTTGACCTGTTTGGCATTGAAACAGGTGCCACTCCTTACACCCTTAAAACATGTGCAGGGGTCATGGAAACATCAGGAAGACGCGCAAATAATCTTATTGTAGAGTCAATAGATGGCAGTGTACAGATCCCACTGCCAACATTAATTGAGTGTCATGTGATGCCCGATGACCGTGCAGAGATCCCCTCAGCAGAAATAGCACATCATTATCCGCACCTCAAGCCAGTGGTAGATAAAATACCAGCTATTGATCCTGACGCAGATATTGTCATGCTTCTCGGCAGAGACATCCTACGTGTACACAAAGTACGTAGACAGTACAATGGACCCAACAATGCACCATATGCTCAGAAATTGGACCTCGGCTGGGTCTTTGTCGGAGACATATGTCTAAAGAGAGTCCACAAGCCAAGCAGCATTAATGTCTATAAGACCAATGTCCTACCTAATGGACGGACGTCGTTCCTGAGTCCATGTACAAGTGTTATTCATGTGAAAGAAAGGTTCGACAAGAACACACCAAGGTCACGTAAAGAGACAGGTCTCCTGGAAGATGACACTGATGAACTTGGAAGCAACATATTTGAGAGGACAAAGGAGGAGGAAAAAATAGCATGGTCTATTGATGACAAAGCCTTCCTTGAGATCATGGACAACAATGTCTACATGAATGATGCTAACACCTGGGTAGCACCCTTACCATTCCGTTTCCCAAGACAACGTCTGCCGAACAATAGAGAGCAAGCGGCAAAACGACTGTCATCTCTATGTCGCACACTGGAAAGAAAGCCAGTTATGAAAGAACAATACACAGAGTTCATGCAGAAAATCTTTGAGTCAGGACAAGCAGAGCTTCCTCCACCATTGAAGGAGAAGCAAGAGTGCTGGTACTTACCAACCTTTGGTGTCTATCACCCTCAAAAGCTGGATCAAATACACGTGGTGTTTGATTCTAGTGCTAAACACGGAGGTATTTCCCTCAACGACGTCCTCTTGAAAGGACCAGACCTGAATAATACCCTTCTTGGAGTCCTTATTCGCTTCCGCAGAGAGCCAGTTGCAGTGTCCACCGACATACAGCAGATGTTTTACTGTTTCACAGTCTGGAAAGAACACTGTGACTTTCTAAGATTCTTGTGGTTCGAAGACAACGACTTCACAAAACCAGTGACTGAATACCGAATGACAGTGCATGTGTTCGGTAACAGCCCTTCGCCAGCTGTGGCCATTTATGGCTTGAGAAGGGCAGCTGAAGAGGGAGAGAGAGAACATGGTACAGATGCCAAGCAGTGGGCCTTGGACCATCTCAGCGCGCAGGACAAGAGGTGGATATGCAGAGAATAAACGCTGGGCAGTCATGTTCACCTGTCTGAGTACACGAGCGGTACACATCGAGCTCATATAGACAATGTCAACCTCCAGTTTCATTAATGCCTTAAGGAGATTCACCGCCATCAGAGGGCCTGTGAGACTCCTGCGTTCCGATCAAGGTACAAACTTTATTGGAGCTTGCAGAGAACTGCAAATAAACTCTGAAGACCCGGAGTTGAAAGCTCATTTTCAGGACAAAGGCTGTACCTGGATATTCAATCCGCCACATTCCTCTCATATGGGAGGTGTGTGGGAAAGGATGATCGGCATTGCACGCCGCATTTTGGATGCTATGTTGCTTAAGGACAACTGTCGCCTCTCCCACGAGGTACTTGTGACACTCATGAGTGAAATCATGGCAATCATGAATGCAAGGCCTCTAGTTCCAGTATCGTCTGATCCTGACATGCCAGCAGTTCTCACGCCCGCAATGTTGCTTACTCAAAAGACTGATCCAGTATCTGCTCCTCTAGGGAACATGGATCTGAAAGATCTCTATAACAAGCAATGGAGGCAAGTTCAAAGTCTAGCCGAAACTTTCTGGAAACGTTGGAGACAAGAGTACTTGGCGACCCTTCAGCCACGCAGGAAGTGGAAGTCAGAAAGACCAAACTTGCAAGTAGGCGATGTGGTACTCCTCAAAGACACTCAAGTAAAGAGGAATGAGTGGCCCACCGGCATCATTGAGGAAACCTTCCCCAGCCGTGACGGAATGATTCGAAAAGTGAATGTGAAGATCATCAAACAGGGTACCCCTAAGGTTTATTCCAGACCCGTTTCAGAGGTCGTACTGCTCCTCAGTAAAAAGACATAGTGGTATCTTAAAATACCAGACGGGGAGTGTTATGCCCCACAATGTTATTTTCGAAAACACCTAGTGGTGGAAATCAGTTTTACAGTTTGTGTTCTATTTTGACCCTCCTGTTTTGCCGTAGTCAGCTTAGTGAGGGTGTGTTTCAGAGAGCAGTAGAGAACAGTTGAGAGCAGATGTCAAACAAACAGGACGTACTGCAGGCTTTAAGCTTTCTTTTCGACCTTGAAGACTTTGAAGGTCTAAACCTGTAAGTTTATGTGAATGTAACATGCATATGTATATTGTGACACATTGTGTGTGCATTTTCAGTTTAAGACAGCTTTAGTAAGATATTTGTGCCCATTGTTGAAAGCTAATTACTGGCAGCATTTTGTTGGTTTGGATGCTACGTAAACATGTATGTTGTATATAGACGTATGCTGAATGTAAAATGTTTGTTTATGTGTTTTTGTTCACAGTTTTACAAAATATACGATTGATCCTTCACTAAAAAGACCTAAACTACACTAGACGCTTGGGACTCTTTTGTCATCAAGGATTATATCATGTTAGCTATCTGCTAAGCTAACCAGCAAAAAGCAAGAGCAGAATAATTATCTTCCAAAACGTTATTAGTTAATGAGGTCATCAGAGACAACAAACTTGACATCGTTGGTCTCGCCGAGACATGGCTCAAACCAGACGATTTTTTTGCGCTAAATGAGGCATCCCCTCCTAACTATACCAATGCGCATGTTGCCCGTCCTCTTAAAAGGGGAATGAGTGTCGCAGTAATATACAATGAAAACTATAATTTTACACCTAACCTAAATAATAAATATAACTCGTTTGAGGTGTTCACTATGAGGTTTGTCACACCGCTGCCTCTCCACCTGGCTGTTATCTACCACCCCCCTGGGCCCTATTCGGACTTCATCAGTGAATTCTCAGAGTTTGTTGCTGATCTAGTGACGCACGCCGACAATATAATCATAATGGGGGATTTTAATATCCATATGAATACCCCATCGGACCCTCCATGCGTGGCGCTCCAGACTATAATTGATAGCTGTGGTCTTACACAAAAAATAAATGAACCCACGCATCGCAACGGTAATACGATAGATCTAGTGCTTGTCAGGGGTGTCACCACCTCTAAAGTTACGATACTCCCGTACACTAAAGTAATGTCCGATCATTACCTTATAAAATTTGAAGTTCTGACTCATTGTCAACAAACTAATAATAATAATAATAACTACTATAGCAGCCGCAACATTAATGCTGCCAAAACGACAACTCTTACTGACCTACTGCCTTCGGTAATGGCATCATTCCCAAATTATGTGGGCTCTATTGATAACCTCACTAACAACTTTAACGACGCCCTGCACGACACCATTGATAGTGTAGCACGCTAAAGCTGAAAAGGGCCCCTAAAAGGCGTACCCCATGGTTTACAGAAGAAACTAAAGCCCAGAAATTATCATGTAGAAAGCTGGAACGCAAATGGCGTGCGACTAAACTTGAGGTTTTCCATCAAGCATGGAGTGATAGTTTAATAACTTATAAACGCATGCTTACCTCAGCTAAAGCTAAATATTACTCAAATCTCATCCACCTCAACACAAATGATCCTAAATTTTTGTTTAGTACAGTAGCATCGCTAACCCAACAAGGGACTCCTCCCAGTAGCTCCACCCACTCAGCAGATGACTTTATGAATTTCTTTAATAAGAAAATTGAAGTCATTAGAAAAGAGATTAAAGACAATGCATCTCAGCTACAACTGAGTTCTATTAACACAGATACGACTGTATATACGACGGACACTGCCCTCCAAAATAGTTTCTCTCTCTTTGATGAAATAACATTGGAGGATTTGTTAAAATGTGTAAATGGGACAAAACAAACAACATGTTTACTTGACCCAATTCCTGGGAAACTTATCAAGGAGCTTTTTGTATTATTAGGTCCATCAGTGTTAAATATTATAAACGTATCACTTTCCTCTGGCACTGTTCCCCTAGCATTCAAAAAAGCGGTTATTCATCCTCTACTCAAAAGACCTAACCTCGATCCTGACCTCATGGTAAACTACCGGCCGGTGTCCCACCTTCCGTTTATCTCGAAAATCCTCGAAAAAATTGTCGCACAGCAGCTAAATGAACACTTAGCGTCTAACAATCTCTGTGAACCTTTTCAATCCGGTTTCAGGGCAAATCACTCTACGGAGACAGCCCTCGCAAAAATGACTAATGATCTATTGCTAACGATGGATTCTGATGCGTCATCTATGTTGCTGCTTCTTGATCTTAGCGCCGCTTTCGATACTGTTGATCATAATATTTTATTAGAGCGTATCAAAACGCGTATTGGGATGTCAGACTTAGCCTTGTCTTGGTTTAACTCTTATCTTACTGACAGGATGCAGTGTGTCTCCCATAACAATGTGACCTCGGACTATGTTAAGGTGACGTGCAGAGTTCCCCAGGGTTCGGTTCTTGGCCCTGCACTCTTTAGTATTTACATGCTGCCGCTAGGTGACATCATACGCAAATACGGTGTTAGCTTTCACTGTTATGCTGATGACACTCAACTCTACATGCCCCTAAAGCTGACCAACACGCCGGATTGTAGTCAGCTGGAGGCGTGTCTTAATGAAATTAAACAATGGATGTCCGCTAACTTTTTGCAACTCAACGCTAAGAAAACGGAAATGCTGATTATCGGTCCTGCTCAACACCGACATCTATTTAATAATACCACCTTAACATTTGACAATCAAACAATTAAACAAGGCGACTCTGTAAAGAATCTGGGTATTATCTTCGACCCAACTCTCTCGTTTGAGTCACACATTAAGAGTGTTACTAAAACGGCCTTCTTTCATCTCTGTAATATCGCTAAAATTCGTTCCATTTTGTCCACAAGCGATGCTGAGATCATTATCCATGCGTTCGTTACATCTCGTCTCGATTACTGTAACGTTTTATTTTCGGGCCTCCCTATGTCTAGCATTAAAAGATTACAGTTGGTACAAAATGCGGCTGCTAGACTTTTGACAAAAACAAGAAAGTTTGATCATATTACGCCTATACTGGCTCACTTGCACTGGCTTCCTGTGCACCTAAGATGCAACTTTAAGGTTTTACTACTTACGTATAAAATACTACACGGTCAAGCTCCTGCCTATCTTGCCGATTGTATTGTACCATATGTCCCGGCAAGAAATCTGCGTTCAAAGAACTCCGGCTTACTAGTGATTCCCAGAGCCCAAAAAAAGTCTGCGGGCTATAGAGCGTTTTCTATTCGGGCTCCAATACTATGGAATGCCCTCCCGGTAAAAGTTAGAGATGCTACCTCAGTGGAAGCATTTAAGTCTCATCTTAAAACTTATTTGTATACTCTAGCCTTTAAATAGACTCCCTTTTTAGACCAGTTGATCTGCCGTTTCTTTTCTTTTCTTTTCTACTCTGCTCCCAACCCGGGGTGGACCGCTAGCCTGTGCATCGGATGGGGACATCTCTACGCTGCTGACCCGTCTCCGCTCGGGATGGTTCCTGCTGGCCCCACTATGGACTGGACTTTCGCTGATGTGTTGGACTTTCACAATATTATGTCAGACCCACTCGACATCCATTGCTTTCGGTCTCCCCTAGAGGGGGGGGGTTCTACATATGCGGTCCTCTCCAAGGTTTCTCATAGTCATTCACATTGACGTCCCACTGGGGTGAGTTTTCCTTGCCCGTATGTGGGCTCTGTACCGAGGATGTCATTGTGGCTTGTACAGCCCTTTGAGACACTTGTGATTTAGGGCTGTATAAATAAACATTGATTGATTGAATGATTGATGAGTTTGAACATCAAATATCTTGTCTTTGTAGTGCATTCAATTAAATATGGGTTGAAAAGTATTTGCAAATCATTGTATTCCGTTTATATTTACATCTAACACAATTTCCCAACTCCTATGGAAACGGGGTTTGTAATTTTGATTCCTTGTTTGTCTTGTACGTGTGAATAATTGACAATAAAGTTGACTGTTGTTGTACATGCACATGCATGCTAAAATCCTCCGCTCTTGCCATTTCTAATGCAACAAATTATATCTGTCAGTAGACTCGATATGGAAGCAATAAAACCAGTCGAAGGGCCTTAGCCTGGAGGAGAACGTTGGCCCGTAAATAAGACCGCCTACAATACGGCGCATTCTGAAGAGACAATCGGAAAGCTGCTTGAAGATGGTTTGTAAAACAAAATCTATGCAATATGCAGCAGGATGAAGTTGTTCATCACTTGGAGATTAACCTCATTATCAACAGGTGATAGTGGCCTATCATGACTTTAGGCTGCCACTCGGGGTCACTATATAATTGGGTGGGTTAGTCCCGTACCACTCTCCGGCATTGTGTCGGGCCCACTACCTGGTCGACTCACATCCTCTCGAATGCACTGAAGATATGTAGACAGGTAACCGTTAGTTGTATGTCAGCCATTTAATTGTTACCTTGTAGACGGTTTCCCTGTGCTGGTACTGAGACCAACCTTACTTATTTGCCATGTGTCTTCATGCTGCTGGTTACAGCAGCATGAATGTGACAAGTGCCTGTTTGGGTTGTGATAACTAACACAGGTGTTAAAATAATTGACATATATTTTTTAGAGTAATTCCACTTCAACGTAAGCTGTCCACCTCTGGCGCATTGTTGTCGAGGTTCAAGCTATATCGGGATTGTCTCTTCCTCTCCTGTGGCTGTCTGCAGGTACGCAACCATTGCTGTGTTTTTTGTATTTATATCAATTATGTTTTACTGCTATATCGCTGATGGACGTTGCCTTTCTCCCCCTTTTCTGGGCTGCAAAGTTTGGCTGGCTGTGTGCTACCTAAGGGGCCACTGCTACATACATTTCATTCACTGAACTGTTGCTTTGCCTGACTTCTACTCTGCCATCATTAAAATACCGCATCATTAAAACACCAGAGCTTCGTCTGCTGGCTGCACATCTTTGCTCTCGGATAGGGTTGGCACCTTTACCGTGCCACTTTGTCTCAGTTTGTATGTTTTCATTTTTCATTTTTCTTTTATTTCAGGCAATGACATTAAAAAAAAAAATTACAAAGTTGACAACACATAATAATATAAATTAATACAGTGCAAAAGGTAATGTATAGTATGTAATGCATGATTGTCCAGTTTTGCCTAAAAGGGAGTGGGAAGAAGATCATTTGTTTAATCCCACTCTCGGTTCTCCATTCAGTGATACTTTGTTTAAGGATTATAATACAAATGTTGTATCATAGTGGCATTACCACAGGTAACAATAATTATTACACTGTAACAATAATTTGTATCAATAATGTATGAAGAATGAATATACCAACAATGGTAATAGACAACATAGCAATAACGGTAAGGAAACATTGAGCCCATGTTAACACTTTGAGACAGAGTACAACAGCAGGTCAAGTTAAAGACCCTCATCTCTATATTCGAACCAGACCCCATGTTTGTATAATAGTTTAAATCGATTAATAGTTTGGCATTGCTTGTGTTGTAAGTCCAGTTTGTTCCATAGTTTTACTCCGCATACAGACACACAAAAAACTTTTACGAGTGGTTTGAGCTCTCGGCAATGAGAAATATCCAATCTATGTTTAACATTTTAATATACCTTTATCTACATGCTGTGCCTTTTTTAAGGGCAATACCATTGATTGTATTTCTAGTTACAAATAACTGTTTACGCCTGTTTTGAACACAAGTCCGATACAAACCTTGAGAAGACAAATATGCCTCAGAACCAAAGCTATATTTTCTTTTGGAATACATAGGTGGTCATGAGATAACCTTACAAATCCCTGCATACAAGATAACCTTACAAATCCCTGCATACAAGTACCAGCACTTTACTTTAGATGTATGTCATCTCTACACAGCATAAGTAAAGCTTTGTACACCATCAAGCACATGACGCTAATGTCTTTGCCCTCCCTCTAAAGTGTAATCAGAGGATAGAGTATGCACAAACACAAGCCTGCATATATTAAATCCAAATGACAGAAGAAATATAGTTTTAGGTGAAGACAAGTACTGTAAGTGAGATGCTAAAATTTCCACAAGCTTGAAAAACGTTGAACATTTTTAAAATTATGCACCATTTCAATTTATATTTTTGTCATTATTTTTAAATTTACTGTACATACATTTTCAGTTATGTTGTGATACCAATAAAATGAAGGCTACATGTTTATATGTATCATATACAAATGTTATCTTGGTCTTGTCGTAGAATTTCTGACCTTTTGACCTATATTTCTTGTCTATTAAGAATGTCTGCTCATTTTCAATTCTCTTCTATTTTGTGCCATTGAATGGACCAGTTGTGGGACACAGGTGAATATGGAGTTATGCCAACCTGTCTACAGAATGTTTAGATTTTCCAAATATGACTAAGAGATACGAGGTTGTTTTGGAACAGACAAACCAAAACAAAACAATCATGACGCACGAGATAAAAAACAGTGACGCACAAGAGACATATAAAAAATGGCAGAAGACCAGGACTAAAGAGTGATTTTGGCTTGTGTGTGTCTTGTGTGCTCTGGAGTACATTGTGTCTGCTTGCACGGACAACTCAATTCAACCTGCACTTCTGATAATGGGTAAATAAATTTGTTGTACTAAACTACTTTTGTTGCCTGCTTAAGCTTCGGACAATCCACTACACAAATTGGCGTCACAAACAGGATGGCCCAGAAGCTACAGGTCGACAGCCGCTCCCGCTCTCTCTGTCAGGCAGACAATGTGTTGCACGCGCGCATCACAAGGTAAGCAGTTTGCTTTAAAGTGTAAACATTTTCTGCCTGGAGAGAGCCGGATCGATAAGACAAAAGCTGAACCTGTTTTTGATAAAAGATAGGTTTAGTCAGGTTCTCCAAAAACAACCTGGAATGGGGTAAATTATGGTTGGATTGAGTTGTTTTATATGTGATGATTTGTCTGTGTGTTTGTTGAAAACTTGTGATTTCTTGTTTTTAGCTATAAGGGGATTGTTAATAGAATTTTGGTGGTTTGGAGTGTTTTTGAAGCATAGACTATGTGAGACGAAAAATTTCTTTTAACCTCTTCATCCTCTGTCGTTGTTGGCAGAGGATGCTTTTTTCTGCAAGTACATTAGGTTAGCCGGAGTTGGACACAGCGAAATTTAAGGCAAGGTTTGCTAACTGGTCTGACATTTGGCCCACACAAATTTTTGACGTCTATGAAGGTCCTACGTATCTGTCTATGTGGAAACTGCAGCCGGGTAAAAAGCCTGATATAAGGTGATTGTTCAGTGACTCCAGTAAAGGAGATCAACTGAGCCAAGTTGTCACAAATTTGGAAATTTGCTGCAGTATAGATGGATAGAGTTAAGGGCTCCATATGGTAAAGCCTTGGTGAAACTATATGGACTGACCAGACACGATGTACTTTAGGATTGTTGGGTGATTCCTAGTGATTCTACAGCGCCTTAGGCCGGTTATCCGTGTTGGTCAGGAAGGATAACGCAGGTGCTGCTCCAATGATACGGGTTAATCGCCGTTGTATGAGCAATGATGGAACCTGGTTTTTGTGATATGAGACGGCCGATTCCACAAAAGCACGCGTGCATTAGTTGTTTATAATTGTCCGGACATGGGGTGGGATTGTAATTTATAAATGTGTGTGTATAATGATGAATGCTGAAATGTGTGTGTATTGAGTGAGTCAGTTTATGTTGGTACATTTAGATATATGCGTAATTTAATAACTTTTGTGTAGCACCTGGTTTCTTATCTGTTTTAATTCCCCTCTTATGAAAGGCAAACATTATACCTCTCGGTATTCCCCCTCCCTCATGCAACCTCCCCCCACGCTTTTTCTCACAGCCCCGCTATCTGTAAAAGTTGGGAAATTGTCTAAAAGGTGTGTGCTTGTGAGAAAGTAGACAAAGTTTATGTACAGAAAACATATGAGTGAATGATCTATCCATTTAATTATCTTATTCCGCTCTCGGAGGTTGGATCGCGGGGGCAGCAGCCTAAGCAGGGAAGTCCAGAATTCCCTCCCCCCTTGGCTATTTGTCCATCTAAGAGTGAATGATAAATGTTGTTTCTTATTATTAAGGTTCTGATATGATACAGCTGTGCTTCTGGATGAGAAAAATAGTTGACTGTTGCATTATTTTTAACTGTGCTGGTGATTGAGACTGTGCGATATTATAGTTGTAAGAAGGCACTGAGATTTTGAGTATGGAAAAAGGCCCCTCTGAGGCTCTCGCTCTCTGGCGAATTGTCTGTGTATGTGTGCGTGTATGGGAGACATTTTGAGATAAGAGTGTGTCATTGTGATGAGGCTGTGTGAGTGACAGCTGCACGAAACGTGGTTCGAAGAGGTGTGACACAGCTAGGTTAGCATTGAGCTAGGTTAGCATTGAGTTAGCATAGCATTAGATTAGTTTAGCATTGAGCTAGGTTTAAAGAATAAATAAATAAATAAATAAAAAACTATATATATATATATATATAGTGGACAGCTGTACTCAGTCTGAGGAGAGTGCTGACAGGTTGGTTTTGATAATAGGAAAAATAAAATAGACTGTATATGAATAAATAAATGTCTACATATCAATACATACATTTGGACTGGGACATTGAAGCATTGTTAAATTCATTAGCCATTAATTATGTGTGTAATATACTGTATTGAACAGCCCTGTTGCTTATCTGATCCATCCAGTTCCTGTGTGGAAGTTGAGACAAACACACACGTACACACATCATAGATTAGAACACATTGTAGCTTTGAATTAATACTGATATAGCAAACACATTAAATAAAATTGAATTAAATTTAATAAAGGTAAAATGATTATTTAATTATATTGACATTTTAATTATTTCAAGAATAATCACGATGAAGTAAAATTTTAATTTATATTCTAAAACTTCTGAAAAACATCTGTGCAAACTGTGAAACATGTAGTCTGAAGAAGTACAGATAAGAGTCGCCAACACTCAGCGCCTTAGTCAAAACAAAACGTAGAGAAGCGTTAAACAAATTCTAATCTGAAGACAAAGAATGAGAACGTAAGTTAACAGCAAAACTGAAATTTAAATTAATAACAAAAGAAAGCAAAATTTCAAAGTGATAAATGAAGGTGCATGTAGAATTACATGTAAAGAATAAAACTTAATGGAAATAACTGTCTGCAAGATGAGCATGACGTCATGAATTGTGCTCGGGTTAACAATAGATAGATAGATAGACAGATAACACGTTATTGATTCCTTCAGGAGAAGTTCCCTCAGGAAGAAGAAGTAAAAAGTAAACAGTAACTAATAAGGGTATAAATGGAAACAAAATAGAAAAATATTACAGGGAAAATAAAAAGAGAACAGTAAAATAAGAATATAACAAAAGAAACTAGGCATTAGCGACCGTGTTATGAAAAAGTATACTGTTATTGTTTTGCATTCCCTGTCATCCTAGCCCCCCCAAAGAGGAGTTGTACAGTCTAATGATGTGTGGGACAAAGGATTTTTATAGTCTAAATCAGTAGTTCTCAAAGGAAGGGGGTACCTGAGATTTTAAATATTTTAAAATAGCGACAATTCAAAATCCTTTATAAATATAATTATAGAATAATACTTCAACATAATACATATTTAGAATTAAGTTCACGGGTCCAGATGAATCACTATTACAATATCCAAAGAAGGTTGATGATAGATTATATGTATAGAAATCTTTAGTATAATTTAATCACTTGTTTAATTGTAAAACGTTTTAGTTATTCTTACATTTTTTGTTGTCCAAATAGTTCAAGTAAGACCACAACAAATGAGCAATATGTTGCACTGTTATACAATTTAATAAATCAGAAATTGATGACATTATGCTGTATTTTATTTCTTCATTTTTCTGGGAAAAAAGGTTGAAAACCACTGCCCTAAATCATATTAAAGCCAAAATTATAAAATGCAGGTTATGAAGGAGGAAAAATTGTTAAGAGATAAATAATGATACAGGTTTAGATTGCTGCTGACCCTGTTGTATTTTATAAGACTGATTATTTTGGATTATTGTGTTTGTATTGTGAGAGAAGGAGAGAGAATGAGAGAGAGAGGAAGAGAGAGCAGGTGAAGGAAGATTGTGGGTGAAGAGGATGGTTTGAGAAAATATGGGAAAAGGATGTTTATAACCTTACGTTATGTGAATGGTTTCTAGGAGAACAGAAAATAGAAACATTGTGTGAAGTGTAAGGAAGAGATGGATACAGGATGTTGTTTGTAAAGGAAAACGAAAGTGAAGAAAAGATGAGAAAGTGACAAATGAAGGTATTCGTAAGGGGTATGCTGTTGATTGTGGTTAGCTGCAAGTGTGTTTAATTGTTTGGTTGTTTAGTTGTTTGAGTGAAACGGGAAGAAATCAATAGGAATAATTACATGCAAAATGGAATAAAACTATGAGTGCGATAGATAATGAATGAATAGATGAAATAGGTTTATTTTGGTCATATAATCAACCATCAACCAATTTGTGTGAGCAGTTTAACAGTAAATTAGACATATTAACAATCATACACATTTACACACAGATAAGAAAAGAAAAAGAATGACCGAAAAAAGAACAAACAAAAGCCAAAGCTTATATTGGCCTATCATATACATTTACTGAACATTAAATTACCTGGAACATCAACGTTAAAAGATGAAAGTAATTGTTACTATATTTTATAATGTTCAAAAAACTTTACTTTTCAAGGGTCTCCAAAACCATAACAAAAACTACATGTGTTCAGCTCATCACTGAGGATGGTCCATCATTTAACTCCTAAAACTGAAATACATTTGTGTTTTTATTTTTATTTTACTTGACCTATTTTAAAAATCAATATCCCCCGTAAATGATAGTTTTCTCCTCATAATGTAAATAAGCTAAGAATACAAACTGGAAGGCTGTTGTTCTTTACTCGAAACATAATTGCCATTGTTTTAAAAATAGATTATCTGAACATTTAACACATTATGACTTATAAAAAATGGATTGGTATGATCATGGTAGCAGCTTTGTGTATTATTGAAATGAGCCTGTTAAGTTTAAGTATTGGGTCTATATTTCTTCTATAAACATTCCCCCAAACTTCAAAACAATATTACATATGGAAAAATAAATGAATGACATAACATATGCAGACATTTCTTATTCAGCATGTGTTTTACTTTATACCGAATAGCAATGGATTTGGATATTTTTCTTTAATATGTTCAATATGCGGCTTCCAACATATTAATGATCAATTATTATTCTCAAGAATGTAGTTCATATACTCTGTCAATTTCCACTTGATTCAACTTTAATTTTTGTTTCACAATTTGACTTTGCACCACTAAACACCACAAATTTAGTTTTGTTATCATTCAATGATTACTTATTAACAGACAACATTCGCACACTAGGGCACATTTAGTATTTATTGAGATCTATTACTTAAAATAACTACTTAACAACTATTGTGAAACACCTTTCTAATTTATGGGAGTATTGGGATAGGATTGAAGAAAAATGCTTAGAGCATGGCTTTGTGTGTTTGTTGTGACTAGGTTAGATAACCAGACGGAGAAAGGCACGGCAAGGTGGGGCAGCTTTGTTTGTGTGGCATTTTTCATGCAAAGGGCAGACTCAAAGTGCTTCACAGACAACAAAGTGAAATGAAAGAAAATAAAAGCAAAATTAAAATGCAGACAATAAAAATAAACACAGTGCGGACGTTAAAAGTTAAAAGATTAAAAGATTAAAAGATTTAGCTGAAAGATAAGGAGAAACGTGAATAAAAACATTCTTAAAGCCCTTTGAGACACTTGTGATTTAGGGCTATATAAATAAACATTGATTGATTGATTGATTTTGTTTTGGAGAATATCACGCACAGTGGGAGGTCAGAGTGCAAGCATGACAGCTTGCTCGCGCCTACTGATAGACAAATGATAGTTTAAATTAATTTGCAGATAATCTTTAAGTGAATTAAAAGGGTACTTAAATACACATGAAGTAGTGCGTATAATCTTTGAATTAGGGTTATTGATTAACATTTAATGGGATAGTTAAGACTGTGATTTTAAAACGTGATATGCAAAATTGAACTAACCGAGAGGATATGAAAACGATGGGTGTACATGTTTTGAGTTCCAAATTCTGGAGGAAAAAAAAACCTCAACAAAACGTAAAACCATACAGACGGACTTGGGAGGTAGCCGCGGTTGTCCTAGGTCAAGCGAGGGTGGAAAGGATATGCAGCCGGGGGACTGCCAACTTCTCTGAACAAGACAAGCTCCAAAGTGTAGCCAGAACATGCTCACAAAAAATACAGGTGTGACAGAGGACGCCCACAGCAGGACGAACAGCAGGATACAAACAGACCCCTGCTGGACATAAGTGTCAACGGACAATGTTCAACACAATCTTTGAAGCATTCCTTTGTGGTCAACCTGCACACACCTTGTAATGACCTGCTTACGAACTGTGCCTTGACAATTCAATACCGCAGTGGTCCCCAACCACCGGGCCGCGGCCTGGTACCGGTCCGCACAAGAATTTAAAAAAAAATAAAAATGTTTTTATTTATTTATTTATTTTTAATGAAATCAACATAAAAAACACAATATATACATGTATATCAATATAGATCAATACAGTCTGCAGGGATACAGTCCGTAAGCACACATGATTGTATTTATTTATGAAAAAAAAAAAAAAAAAAAAAACTTTTTTTTAAATACACAGTTAAAAGCTTAGTTGTTGTTACGAATGATGACAGATGTGAACAAGAGCATGTATTGTCTTTGTGTGATGATGTAAATAAGGTGTGGTTGTATTGTATATTAAGAATGTGTCCATGGAGGGGCATTTTATGACTTTCCTAAATTTGATTACATGCTACAGTATGATTATTATTTGATTAATTATTGATTATTATGAATGTATATATTTATTATGATTAATTAGTGTCATAATTTTATTGCTTGATTTTTGGATCCCTTTAAATTAGGTACCCAGGGACTGCAGATGGAAAGTAGCTATTTAGATATAATCTGGTACAGAACATATCTGTTTCTGAACTTAATGTTTCTGTGCATTGTCCCATCATAGATAGACTAAATTAAATACAACTATTTAGTGAATTATTGAGGCCACAATAATTCACTAGGTGTTGTAAAATATCAAAGTACTATTGCAAAAGCGAACAGTGACCTCAAACATGACCTGTCCTCCGCCTCTGTTCTTGCTGCACTTGACTATCAGCTGCCTTTTCTTTTTCTTGGATGTTTCTGAAACTACTAATACTACTACTACTATTACTATTACTACGACTAACACTGTCCCTGTTTTAGGGACAGAGGGGGGAGGTGAGTTTGGATTGGGTCAAGTTTGAGCGTGTTGAGGTTTTATTTAATCGATATGATCAATCCGGTACAAGGATAAAGGAACGTAATGATTTAGATTGACAATTGCAGTGGTTGGCGGAAGCAACCCCATCCTCAAAGGAGGGTGCCAATTCAGTAATTAAATGTTTTGTGAATTATCTAATATCCCGACATGGTTTCCCCAAAAAGAGTAGGTCAAACAACGGCACCCATTTTAAGGAAGCAGGCTATCATCCTCAGTCCCAGGACCAGCAGCTTCCTAGGAAGGCGGAAAGACCATGAGACCAAAATGGTATGTTTGCAAAATGTAGAATTTGTGTGCCAGTTCCACTGTGCAGATTTGAGGATGAAAGCAGCCACTCCAGATTCCCTTGCACTCGATGAGAGGGGCACGGTCAAAGCCAATCCAGGACCAACACCCGATACCTGACTGGAAGGAACTGAGAGGAGAGACAAAACCTTGCCAGCGATGACGAGAACGACTAAGGTTGCCAGCCAATATGTGTCCGTCGGGACTCCAGCAGCTGTGGAAGGAGGTGTCGGGAGTGCCGAAGCGGCAAGGAGGCCTTGAAGCAAGCCAAGGGCCTGGACCAAAGCCCCAACGCCCCATACTTTTTCTCAGCTTTTCCCCAATTTCGGCCAGCACAGACATGCCATTAAACAGTCTGCCCAATGGACTGAACCACACCCCAAGAAGAGACAGAGACAGACTGTTTGAGTGGATCTCTTTCTTCACCAAGGCAGCCAAAAGCCCAACGAGCCGAGCCATCTATACGAGCACTAATCGAACATGGACTCATACGAAATTCAGTTGTGTGTTCAAAATCAATTGGTAATTAACAATATTGGTAACTACATTCATTGCAAATGCCGGAAAAAATAGTTTTGCAAATGTCTTACAGTCATAAGTCTATATACATTCATCTATTTATGTTCAATGATGTTCATGATCAAAGTATTTGTTATTCCTTTACTAAATCAAAGGGTAGGCCACTAATTGTGTTCTGTGAGATGGTTTTACTGTAGGCTGGTAACAGCGATCGCTCTGAAGGAGGGTCATAGACGGAATTTTTGCCTCGTATAAAAACATTGAGGTTTTTGCCTCTATCTGTGGTAGAGATTTAAGTTAGTGGTCTACATCAGAAATTGTTTTGGTCCAGGGTCTTAGGACCCTGGAAGGAGGGTATGTCGTAGAATTTCTGACCTTTTGACCTATATTTCTTGTCTATTAAGAATGTCTGCTCATTTTCAATTATCTTCTATTTTGTGCCATTGAATGGACCAGTTATGGGACAAAGGTGAATATGGAGTTATGCCAACCTGTCTACAGAATGTTTAGATTTTCCAAATATGACTAAGAGATACGAGGTTGTTTTGGAACAGACAAACCAAAACAAAACAATCATGACGCACGAGATAAAAAACAGTGACGCACAAGAGACATATAAAAAATGGCAGAAGACCGGGACTAAAGAGTGATTTTGGCTTGTGTGTGTCTTGTGTGCTCTGGAGTACATTGTGTCTGCTTGCACGGACAACTCAATTCAACCTGCACTTCTGATAATGGGTAAATAAATTTGTTGTACTAAACTACTTTTGTTGCCTGCTTAAGCTTCGGACAATCCACTACAGTCTTCAACCCTTTTAAAAAAATATGGAATCACCAGTCTTGGAGGATGTAATTTTGCGGAAAAAACGATAACAGACATGACACAAAACTATATTTAATTCAAATGGCAGCTTTCAGGCTTTAAGAAACAATAAAATAAATCAAGAAAATAAAAATTGGAGTTGTCAGTAACAGTTTCATTTGTATATCAAGCAGAGTGAAAAATACTTCTGAGGGGATATTATGGAATCATGAAATACAAAAAAACACAATACACCACTAGTACACTATATTGCCAAAAGTATTTGGCCACCTGCCTTGACTCACATATGAACTAGAAATGCCATCCCATTCCTAACCCATAGGGTTCAATATGATGTCGGTCCACCTTTTGCAGCTATTACAGCTTCAACTCTTCTGGGAAGGCTGTCCACAAGGTTGAGGAGTGTGTTTATAGGAATTTTCGACCATTCTTCCAAAAACGCATTGGTGAGGTCACACACTGATGTTGGCCGAGAAGGCTTGGCTCTCAGTCTCCGTTCTAATTCATCCCAAAGGTGTTCTATCGGGTTCAGGTCAGGACTCTGTGCAGGCCAGTCAAGTTCATCCCCACTAGACTCTGTCATCCATGTCTTTATGGACCTTGCTTTGTGCACAGGTGCACAGTCATGTTGGAAGAGGAAGGGGCTCGCTCCAAACTGTTCCCACAAGGTTGGGAGCATGGAAGTGTCCAAAATGTTTTGGTATCCTGGAGCATTTAAAGTTCCTTTCACTGGAACTAAGGGGCCAAGCCCAACTCCTGAAAAACAACCCCACAGCATCATTCCTCTTCCACCAAATTTTACACTCGGCACAATGCAGTCCGAAATGTACCGTTCTTCTGGCAACCTCCAAACCCAGCCTCATCAGATTGCCAGATGGAAAAGTGTGATTCATCAGTCCAGAGAACGAGTCTCCACTGCTCTAGAGTCCAGTGGCGACATGCTTTACACCACCGCATCCAATGCTTTGCATTGGACTTGGTGATGTATGGCTTAGATAGAGCTGCTCGGCCATGGAAACCCATTTCATGAAGCTCTCTGCGTACTGTATGTGGGCTAATTGGAAGGTCACATGAAGATTGGAGCTCTGTAGCAACTGACTGTGCAGAAAATCTCTCTGCACAATGCTCTTCAGCATCCACTGACCCCTCTCTGTCAGTTTACGTGGCCTACCCTTTCATATTCTGATCTAATCAAGTTGACCCAATGCATTGTGTTTATGATATCATATCATGATAATAATTTTTCGGAAAAACAACATTACTAAATAACAACGTCACTAACAGCGTTACTTCTACAAGTAACAAGTTATTTAATTATTTTTTAAATACATTAGAATGCCGTTACCCATGTGTTTGATGTAACATGGCATGCTACTGTTGATGTACTTGTATGTCAACACGACAGCGTCAGAAGCACAGCAAGTACAATGCAGGAAGTAACATTTCACTAAGTAACAGCCAGCACCACTTTAAAATTAACTTGATATCAAATAGGAAGAGGCAACATCGCACAGCAAAAAACATGTAGGCTAAGTGCACACGCACTACTACTATTACTATGAGGGAATAATGAAGAACAAATCCATGATTGAAATGCTTCTCTGTTGGCAACAGGCACCACCTTTTAAAGGTACGCACACACATGCACTAACACACACACGCACACACTCTGCTCTCATGAAACGTGTCTGAATTGCACATGCCAGATATATGAAGGGTTTTTCTTAAGTAACACATGGATCACTTTCCCCAGTAATTTAAGTGTTTTAAGAAAGAGTTAACCTGCTCAGTGGCCTTGTGGTTAGAGTGTCCGCCCTGAGATCATTAGGTCGTGAGTATAAACCCCGGCCGAGTCATACCAAAGACTATAAAAATGGGACCCATTACCTCCCTGCTTGGCACTCAGCATCAAGGGTTGGAATTGGGGGTTAAATCACCAAAATGATTCCTGGGTGCGGCCACCGCTGCTGCTCACTGCTCCCCTCACCTCCCAGGGGGTGAACAAGGGGTTGGGTCAAATGCAGAGGTTAATTTCACTACACCTAGTGTGTGTAGGACAATCATTGGTACTTAAACTTTTTAACATTAATTATTTGCATTGGTAAAGTAACGAGTGACTATAATTAATTACTTTTTAATAGCAAATGTTCCCAACAATGCTGATGATATATTCACTATACATCTATCATCACTAAAACACACTTGCAGCAGTAGATTATGTAATGATGAACACTTTTAAACAATTTACCGATTTACGGATAGGCTCCAGCCAACCCCGAGAGGGCCAAGCGGTAGAAATGGACGAGTGGATGGAATTTACAGATACAGACGATTTACACTTCAGGGGAAAGTGCCAGGAGAGGTTTGTTGTTTCAATAATCTGTATGTATTTTTCTATATTAATGTGTTATATACAGTATGTAATGCATATATCAATTGCTCTCTTTCTCTCGCTCTCTCCCTCTCTCCCTCTCTCCCTCTCTCCCTCTCTCTCTCATCCCTGTTTTTTTTTTTTACAAAAAGCAGCTGCTTCTTGCAGGCTGACTGGCTGGATCAATGGCTTGTGCAGAAGAGCAGCAGATGTGTGTGTTGTCCACATGATCCTTCTGCACTCATTATATAAGAGGATTTCTCAGCAGGTAGTAATAGGCCATCTGTTTGACATGTACGTGGGGCACTGCTAGCTCAGAGTCAAAACAATACCATTCAGACAAAGGTGAAAAGGTGGAAAATTATGTCCTAACAGGAGCTACAGTATGACCACATAACATCCTTGTTTGGTTTTTTTTAGGACATTTTAGTTCCAGACGATAAGATTGTATCCTTAAAAAGGCTGGATGCAGTAAGGACATTGGCAAAGAGAATATTTACTTTGTATTTGTATCATCCCTTGTCTATTTGTATTACAGTTAACCATTGTTTATTGGTTCCAGATAATCTAATTTCTGTGAAGTAGGAAATATTAATCATGAATCGAATATTGTCATTACTAGAGCATAACAAAACTTGTTTGCAACCTTCTAAATGTGTTTTTTTAACATTATGAGAGCCATTTAGACCGGATATAATACCAACATAGTCACAATTACACTCCAATATTCCATATATAGTACAGATGAAACTTAAAACATTGGAATATCAAAAGTTTGTCTATTCCAGCAATTGCATTTACAAGGTGAAACTAATATACGACATAGTAATACGTTTATATTACATAATTGTTTCACATTTGAAGTTGAATTGCTGACATGAATGAACTTTGGCACAATTCTCACCTGTATATATATATACCCAATATTTTAATCCTGTAATCGGGATGAGAATGTGTTTCGATTAGGGCGGGGGTCAGCAACCCGCGGCTCTCCAGCCGCATGAAGCTCTTTAGTGCCACCCTAGTGGCTCCCTGGAGCATTTTTTTAAAAAGATTGAAAATGTTTTTGTTTTAATATGTTTTTTTGTTTGAGGACAAACACGAAAAAAAAACCTTCCTAATTGTTAGAAAGCCCACTGTTTAATATGTTTGTGTGTATGCTTCACTGATGAGACTATTTGGTGAACATTGTTTTGTCATACTAATTTTGGCGGTTCTTGAACTCAGCATAGTGTCGACAGTGAGGTAACAGTTTGTTTACATGTAAAATCGTACACTCCTTCTTTGTCTCATTTTGTCCACCAAACGTTTTATACTGTGCGTGAATGCACAATGGTGAGCTTTGTTGATGTTATTGACTTGTGTGGAGTGCTAATTAGGCATATTTGGTCACTGCTTGACTGTAAGCTAATCGATGCTAACATGCTATTTAGGCTAGATGTATGTACATATTGACTCATCATGCCTCGTTTGTAGCTATATTTGAGTTAATGTAATTTCCTTTACTTATGTCGTCTGTTTGTTTAATTTATATTTGCATGTCTCATGACAAATTGTCTGTATGTAATATTGGCTGCATTTCTGATAGTTGTTTGTGTGCCATGTTGTTCCAGACCACAGCAAACATTACCTAGCTTGCAAAGATTGTAATAAATATATTAGAAGAAGACAGTCTGCCGTTTCCTTTAACTTGGACACACGCATCTATACCAGCCATTTCCAGGAGTTATCTCACCCTCTGAGGAGACTCTGATTTACTTATGTTTCTAATGTTGTAAAAATGTGTAGAATAAATATTACATTTCAACATTTCTGTCAACAAAGATTTGCGTTCAGTCTGCGACACAAAGTAATTTTGATAGTAGGCTATTATAGCTAATATAAACATTTACATCATGTGTTGCCTTCATTACAGGACTTATATATGGCTTTTCATTTTTTGCGGTTCCTGACAAATTAATTTTTTGTATTTTTGGTCCAATATTATTATTGTATTTTTGAGTTGTCGACCCCTGGATTAGGGACTCCCTTGAAAACAATATGCTGCATCTCAAGGGGCTATCCCAAATAAATTGAAAATGATTCCTGGGAATCGTTTCCAGTTTTGTTAACGCCTCCATTATCAAGCCCTGCGGGCGCACGTCAACGCTTCATTTGGCTTTGAAGTGCCACCAACACTAGAGAGTTAGTCACGAGAGAGGATGACAACAGGGCAGCCTGTGCGACTAGGGAAGAGCCTTAACGAATCAGGGGGATCAGACTTCCGCTTTTTGCCTCCTCTGTGTTTTCTGGTGTGCATGTTTGAATATGGCCGCTGGCCACAGGTGTCGTCAATGCACTAAACCACGGTGTTATACTTCTATGAATGATTCTGGATTTGGACATTGGTACCTTTACGGTGTATGAGACGGCTTCCACAACTAAGGTAAATAGCAAGCCTTCGTGTATGCGCTTGTTATGAAATGTTTATCAGTTGCCTTTTAGTTTTCTACTTGGTGACATTTTGTTACTTTTGGTTCATGGTTGACAACTGTGGTTCCTGCTGCACTAATCTTTAAGAGATTTTGCTTTACGCCATTTAGCCCAGGTAAATAACATTCATGGATGTGTCCATGGTTCAATGCACCTTAACCTGTTGGTGTCACGCTAACAGGTGGTGTTCGGCGGCTTTTGGCTGGCAGCTAACCACTGATTCCCATCATGGGAGAGAATAGATTAGAATAGAAAATGTCACAATGTACTCTAGTAGTAGCAATCTTGGACATTGCGTTTTAGATATTTAAATATGTAATCATGACTGTTTACTAAAATGTTATCTTTGTTTGTAAAGATTGAGACTGCTTGACACACTAAGGACAGAACTCAAACTCATTAGGTGTTTGCACAGACTAAAAGAACGGTATGCATCTCTTTGTTAATAAGGGGAAATTATTTAACAAATGTGAAAACCATTGTAAATGTGTGAATATTGTGCTAATAAGTGTTGTCATGCTTTTATAGGAGGCCCAGCCTACCACCCCACACTATGTACTTACCCTTGTGCAAGTTTTTTTTTAAGCTGTAAGCTTTAACTCCCCTTTTATAGTTCAATCAATCAATCAATGTTTATTTATATAGCCCTAAATCACAAGTGTCTCAAAGGGCTGTACAAGCCACAACGACATCCTCGGTACAGAGCCCACATACGGGCAAGGAAAAACTCACCCCAGTGGGACGTCGGTGAATGACTATGAGAAACCTTGGAGAGGACCGCATATGTGGGTAACCCCCCCCCCCCCTCTAGGGGAGACCGAAAGCAACGGATGTCGAGTGGGTCTGACATAACATTGTGAAAGTCCAGTCCACAGTGGATCCAACACATCAGCGGGAGTCCAGTCCACAGCGGGGCCAACAGGAAACCATCCCGAGCGGAGACGGGTCAGCAGCGCAGAGATGTCCCCAACCGATGCACAGGCTAGTGGTCCACCCGGGGTCCCGGCTCTGGACAGCCAGCACTTCATCCATGGCCACCGGACCTATGCAACTCCCCCTCGCAAGGGACAGGGGAGAAGAGGAGAGAAGAAAAGAAACGGCAGATCAACTGGTCTAAAAAGGGGGGGTCTATTTAAAGGCTAGATTATACAAATGAGTTTTAAGATGGGACTTAAATGCTTCTACTGAGGTAGCATCTCTAACTGTTACCGGGAGGTCATTCCAGAGTACTGGAGCCCGAATAGAAAACGCTCTATAGCCCGCAGACTTGTTTTGGCTCTGGGAATCACTAATAAGCCGGAGTTCTTTGAACGCAGATTTCTTGCCGGGACATATGGTACAATACAATCGGCGAGATAGGCTGGAGCTAAACCGTGTAGTATTTTATACGTAAGTAGTAAAACCTTAAAGTCGCATCTTAAGTGCACAGGAAGCCAGTGCAGGTGAGCCAGTATAGGCGTAATATGATCAAACTTTCTTGTTTTTGTCAAAAGCCTTGCAGCCGCATTTTGTACCAACTGTAATCTTTTAATGCTAGACATAGGGAGGCCCGAAAATAATACGTTACAGTAATCGAGACGAGACGTAACGAACGCATGAATAATGATCTCAGCGTCGCTAGTGGACAAGATGGAACGAATTTTAGCGATATTACGGAGATGAAAGAAGGCCGTTTTAGTAACACTCTTAATGTGTGACTCAAACGAGAGAGTTGGGTCGAAGATAATACCCAGATTCTTTACCGAGTCTCCTTGTTTAATTGTTTGGTTGTCAAATGTTAAGGTGGTATTATTAAATAGATGCTGGTGTCTAGCAGGACCGATAATCAGCATTTCCGTTTTCTTAGCGTTGAGTTGCAAAAAGTTAGCGGACATCCATTGTTTAATTTCATTAAGACACGCCTCCAGCTGACTACAGTCCGGCGTGTTGGTCAGCTTTAGGGGCATGTAGAGTTGAGTGTCATCAGCATAACAGTGAAAGCTAACACCGTATTTGCGTATGATGTCACCCAGCGGCAGCATGTAAATACTAAAGAGTGCAGGGCCAAGAACCGAACCCTGGGGAACTCCGCACGTTACCTTGACATAGTCCGAGGTCACATTGTTATGGGAGACGCACTGCATCCTGTCAGTAAGATAAGAGTTAAACCAAGACAAGGCTAAGTCTGACATACCAATACGTGTTTTGATACGCTCTAATAAAATATTATGATCGACGGTATCGAAAGCGGCGCTAAGATCAAGAAGCAGCAACATAGATGACGCATCAGAATCCATCGTTAGCAATAGATCATTAGTCATTTTTGCGAGGGCTGTCTCCGTAGAGTGATTTGCCCTGAAACCGGATTGAAAAGGTTCACAGAGATTGTTAGTCACTAAGTGTTCATTTAGCTGCTGTGCAACAATTTTTTCGAGAATTTTGGAAATAAACGGAAGGTGGGAGACCGGTCGGTAGTTTACCATGAGGTCAGGATCGAGGTTAGGTCTTTTGAGCAGAGGATGAATAACCGCTTTTTTGAATGCTAGGGGAACAGTGCCGGAGGAAAGTGATAAGTTTATAATATTTAACACTGATGGACCTAATAATACAAACAGTTCCTTGATAAGTTTCCCAGGAAGTGGGTCAAGTAAACATGTTGTTTGTTTTATCCCACTTACACGCTGTAAATAGTTGTGTAGCTAATTTGGGCAATTACAACCCCCCGACCAATAAACTGTGTCCTAGGTGAGGAAATGACATATTTTGATACAGCTCATTTTCTACTTTTATATTGCTTACAGTGTTCTTTTATTACTGCGTTTAGATGTCCAAAACTCTACGTCTCTACCTGGGTTTGTCATAGACCTCCTCCCAACCCCATATTACCCCTTGCCCCTAATGGACACAACTATTTATTGTGACGCTCTTATTATTATTATTAAACAATAAACAGATTATATTTTTATATACACCAGCCTCTGGTCCATGTCATCATTGGACATGTACCAGCGGGGTTACCAGCCTTAGAATTCAAGGCTCCCTCTCCTTAAGAAGGTGGAGTTATCCAACTTGGTATTTTTAAACGTAGGATTGTTATTCATCATCATTCCACATTACCACACATACAAAGTGGATATATCATCAATGGGAGGAGATACTACCAATTAGCACACCCAGAATGTGATAACTTTGACACCTTTTCAATCCCCTCCAAGCCCAAAGTGAATCTCCACAGCCGCAATGTCAGCGCTTCGACTGCTGTTGTTAGAGCAGTAAACTACTGCCTATCATGTTAGCGCCTAATTGTAAAAGCTTTATTTTTATCTTTAAACATGGAATTAATTATTACATTTGCAAGTAAAAATCATGCTCTCTTAATATGTTTTATTTTGGAATAATGTTGAAGTATTAGTTAACACATGCATGTGTCATGCCTGCATAACACAATAGTCAGACCCAAACAAGTTTAATTAGGCAGAAAAACATCAAATATACATTTTGACATTGTCAAGAGATGTTCTCATTCATCCAGGTCATTGTATTCTAAGGGCATGTATTTGATCACAGCCTCTCATCCAAATAGGCTTCATCAGTTCATGTTCATAGACTTAGATTGGTCAGACTAACTCTGATATAGACTATCTAGACTAGATCTGAGCAATCTATAATTGAATAAATGAAGCCTACTTAGAGGAGAGGAGAAATGTCTTCTAACACAAACCAAACAATCCAGTTGCGATCGAATGAATGCCCTAAAAAAAAATTGACATTAATTTTCTATACCATCTATCCTGTTAAAGATCACTGCGGGGAGCTAGAGCCTATCCAAGCAGACTTTGGGAAAAATGCAGTCCACACTCTAGTCGCCAGTTAATCTAAAGACATGTCACTTGTTTCAACTTTCACAGTCAGTCACTGAGTAGGGCTTAATCCCACACTGACACAAAGTCAGCCAAGTGAAGCACTACACTAACAGTGACCATGTTTTACTTTTTAAAAAGGCAGGGCCTCAATATAGGTCGTCCTGTCATTCTGCCCAATACACCATCATAGTGGTTACTGTAAGAAACTACATTTTAATCCAATACTGCATACCTGTTCAGGAAAGGAAAACAGAATGTCCCATGCATTATCATTCTATAATTATTTTCATCCAATAATAATGGGCAGAATTATCGACTCTCCCTTACCTGTAACCCTGAGCAGTATATGCAAGGAAATTAAATAATCTAGCCCCTTAAAAATGAATGTAATCTTACAGTTTGTTATATGCTGCAAGATGGTTGACAAAAAAAACAGATAATCTAGTGTTATGTGCAGCTGTTAAAATTGCACTTATTTTTGATTTATCATCGATGCTGTGGATTTATTAAGAACAAGTTGATCTATTTGTAAAAAAATAACAGCTACAGTATGCACCTTTTTAATTATTGCAGTGCACTCTTGCCAATATAGTTTCTTAGATTCAAACAGTGACAAGGAGCAACTTATTTTGTAAGTTCTTGCAAGTGAAATAGTAGCAACTCTGTTTAATGATTAATGGTATTTTCATGTGCACTTGCATTATGATGACAAATACATGTGTACAAGTGTGATTTATGATAATACATCAACTCAAGCAAAACAGCACAGTGTGGGAGATGGAAACACTTGAGCTTGAGGCTTCTAATGTGCACTGGTTTATTGATGACTATCTAAGAGTAATAACTGCATTCAAACAACAGGAAATATCAAGTATAAAGTTAAAATGCTATTACGTCTGTGAAAAATTATTTTAAGAACATTCTGAACCATCAGCTCAGAAACAAACCAAATCACAAATACGTTCTGTGCAACACTTACAATGTTTGGCACATTATAATAATTTAGCAATGATGTGCTTGTGTTGCACAGGTTAGGTGCAAATCATGTTGGAATGTGCATGATTTACTCTTTAGGAGTTTATGAAAAATGGGTTGCTTTTAAAAAGCCAAGACATACTCAACTTATTAGATTTTGCAGCTCCAGTTCCATGAAATATAAATTTTGGAACAAGACAGTCCTTTCAAAATGAAGAGACACCCAATTATACCAACTGTGCTTTCTTTACAAGCATTGCCAATAAAAATGATTCCCATAATTTCATCCATTCCCAAAAGAAATAAATTCACACTGGCCATCTTTGTCTCTTTAATTTGAGATTCATAAAATCACAACAAACATTCTTTACAAATCGTTAATTAACTACTGTAACCAATAATCACGACATACTGTGAATAGTGAGTAAGCAAAACTAAAACAGGAAACATTATTTGTGTTCACACCATGCAATTATTCAATATCCTCATGTGTACTTTAACAAAAGTCCAGCAACTCTGACTGTATAGTATTAAGTGCTTCAATAAGTAGTTGAGAACTACAATGTTGCATATTTGTTACATATAACAATTATAGCAATGAAATGCATGCTAGTTTTACTTCAGTCTACTGTTTACACAACAATGATCGTGGAAGGAACTCATTTGCAATAACAGCACTTCATAAAGAACATTAAGGAATTTGGTATTTTACTGAAAGCTTGAAGTGTGTTGGAGGAAATGTAAAACCCAAGCCCCGAAGCCGAAGACAATCCACCCGGCCATCGAAAAAGGAAGAAAAACATTGCTACTAAAGGGGCTCGAAAAGGTTGGTACACGGTGCGCCAAAGAAGAAGACACAGGGGGGAATGACCTCTCCGATAGGCTACAGTATGTCTTTTGTTAAATGTGTGAATTAACACAAGTACCTATGTAAATATTTCATGTTTTAATGTGTACACCTGTGGCTTATAGACCTGTGCAATCAATATATGTACAAAATAAAATGTGTGTAAAATTTAGGTGGGTGCGGCTTATGTGCTCTATAGCCCGGAAAATATGGTACAATCTTAGAAAGCCTGCTTTGAAAAAAAACATAATAGTAAAGGAGCACACTGTACACAACCATTCCCGAGGACCTTCCTGCTTGAGCTATATTTTTAAAGTCTTATCACTTTTAATTTTGGTATTTTATAAACTTCGTAAGGGAAGTATGGAACGGCCACCTCCACACCGGACACTTTCGGAGTGAGCAGGGCAAGAAAGCTCCTTGTGACGAGGACGGTGATTCTGCTTATGCGGAACCTCCTTTTCTGATGGCTGTTTCAACAACTGAAGAATCAACATGAAGGGTAAGAACCTGGAGGGAAGACATGAAAAAAAAATATATGAAAACATGTGAACTCCAATGTTGAAAGCATATAAGTGTAATGTCTGGTGAGATCATACAAAAAAAATGTGCCTTACATGTCCATAAAGTTCTTCTTGAAGGTACCAAACATAATGCCGAGAAAGAAGACTGCAAACTGCCTCAGGCTATACAAAGTCCAAAAAGCCAAGTCTGGAGTCCTTTGGAAGGGATACAGGAGGCATAATAAATCAATAATTTCAGAGTGGAATTCATTACTATGCTTCTGCCTTGTCCAAATCTAAAGAAAAATATTGACAAAATTAATGATTGTTGCATGGCAGCATTCCTGTGAACTCTGTGAATGTCTTTGTGGGAATAATCCTAATTATTTCAGGTGAACTGTTTATAGTAAACGCTAAAGTAATGTATCTGGGGTCCACCATTGCTTACAGTAACATAAAGAGCAAAGTTTAAATTTGAAGTTTCAATTTTAGTTTTGAACACCCAAATGTAAAGTTTTTTTTGTTTGTTTGTTTTTACCTTTTCTCGGTCTGGAACAACTGCATGATAGGAAGCATCAAGTAAGCCAAGAAACCAACAGGAGGTCTCAGCATGTTGTTGTAATCTGTCACATTGTCAGGTAGAACTGTAAGACAAAAACAACCATGATTCACATTTCTGTTAATGTTGTTATTTAGGTCGCATTGAGAATGTTTGCTTTAAAGTGACGGTACAAGGGAAATAATGCAATGCATACCGTTCTTTGAAGTGTCCGAAGAAAATGTCTGTTTTTTAATTGAGTTGCAAGATTGAAGTTCATCAGAACTGTCCATCTGCATGCTTTTGTCAACTTGAAAAGATGCCAATGTTGTTTCTGTTTCCTCGTCCTCCTCTTCCTCTGATGTGGTTTCGAGGAATGTTGGCATTTGAGTGCGACTGTAACTGTCCAGCTCCAGCATTATTCTTTTTTCCATCACGTTTGAGACAAGCTCTGCATGCAAACAGAAAAAAATGGTTTTGATTCATTTAATGTCATTTTGTTGGTACGCTTCTCCTCAAATTGACTTACGGTTGCTCAGAAGAAAATGAATGGCATCATTGTAACCGCTGTGATAGGCTTGCTCCACAGTCTGAAGAGAGAACACAGTTTCACGGTTTGTAAGGAATTGGAAGAATCCTTCTGACATTTCTAATCAATGATTCCTTTGAGTGTTTACTGCTCAGAATGTAACAGGGGAATATGACGTTTTCCCTTAAGTTAATCGCCTGACTAAGAATGTACCTCAACTTTCAGTGGGTAGAGTGCATTAAAGAACCTCAGGCCATTTGCCAAATTGCCCTTCAAGGTGAGTCCGGTCACCACCATGTCCCACATACAGGGTTTGTCTGCAGGACAGACGTCTGTCTCTCCAGAGAATGGAGACACCGTTAAAATGCGACCGGGTAATGAGAGCACTGGCAGTATACCGCTGAAGCCACCATCCATGTAGTGCTGTAGGACAGAATAACAGAGACATATCATGGTAGAGTTGCTCAACACTGCTTTCACCATGCTAGAAAATATACTTACTACTCCATTGATGGAGGGAGGTAGCATGCCACAATATCCAGGAACAAAACAGCTGCAAAGTAGTGCCTAAGGGAGAAAATCTAAAATTTAAAACATGTTTCTTGTTGAGGTTAAACTGTGGGCCAACTCACCTGTATAACATCATCTTTGGACAGGTACTCTGTGATGACACAGTGCTCGCCATTATCCAGACGGGTAACAGCCACAGCAAGACGCCCACTTGCGAGAAGATGTGCATCAGGAGGAAGATGTTTATGTAAGATGTATTCTAACCAGTGCAAAACATTGACTGAGGGACTGAACGGTCCAAGAGTGAAGGCGTGCATCTTTTTGGCATAACTCAGCATCTCATTCCGCATTGTAACTGAGAACGAGAGTATTTTTTTTTTCAATTAGAAACGTCATACATAACATACATTCATAAAACGCTCAGGTTTTCTCTGGGAATTTACTGTAATTGATCACGACTGAAATGTTAAATTTGCCTTAGAAGACGTTTTGCCTCTCATCCGAGCAGGCTTCATTAGTTTATGCTCATAGACTTAAATTGGTCATACCTAGTCAATATAAGTCTCCGAAGGCAAATTGAACAGTCCAGTTGTGATCGACTGAATGCCCTAAGAGTACAATGACCTGGATCAACGAGAACAATCATAGACTTACTCAGGTTTATTTCACAGGCAACAGCAGCGGCTACCAACGATCCTGCCGACGATCCGAGTATACACGGCGCCGTTTGCACTATCCAAGGTGCATTTTGTAGAAAGCACTGGGCAACCCCTAACTGGTAGGTGGCCAAGAAGCCAGATCCAGAGAAGGATATGGATGACGGTCCTTCTCGACAATTAATGCTAGATACCTCTAAGACCATTTTCAAAGTTGACAGTATAGGGAATTTATCACTATTTCAATGTCTGGTCGACAAAAAGCATCAGCGGTTTGGGTATGGCCCAAAAGAATCAGCGTCTGGCTGGGAAGATATCCGGTGAAAAATGAGAAGAGGTTTTATCAGGATGCCTTTTAAAAAGATCATGATTAGCCACAGCATGTTGGTCATGGACATAAGACAGCTTACAACACTCTTACTGTGTAAATGTTTGCTACTGTTTTTTGTTTTTGCTTCCCTGAAACAGGCGTTCATGTGACACCATTAGATGTGAAGTTGCAGGCCAAATCAAATCTGGGTATGAATTGTAAGATACAATTCTTGTTTAAAATGTATCCCACAACAAACATACTAATTTCATATAAAGCCGTACTTTTATTATGTCTTACAGTAAAATAATTTTCAGCACATACAAACCCCGTTTCTATATGAGTTGGGAAATTGTGTTAGATGTAAATATAAACAGAATACAATGATTTGCAAATCATTTTCAACCCATATTCAATTGTATGCACTACAAAGACAAGATATTTGATGTTCAAACTCATAAACTTAATTTTTTTTTTGCAAATAATAATTAACTTAGAATTTCATGGCTGCAACACGTGCCAAAGTAGTTGGGAAAGGGCATGTTCACCACTGTGTTACATGGCCTTTCCTTTTAACAACACTCAGTAAACGTTTGGGAACTGAGGACACACATTGTTTAAGCTTCTCAAGTGGAATTATTTCCCATTCTTGCTTGATGTACAGCTTAAGTTGTTCAACAGTCTCCGTTGTGGTATTTTAGGCTTCATAATGCGCCACACATTTTCAATGGGAGACAGGTCTGGACTACAGGCAGGCCAGTCTAGTAGCCGCACTCTTTTACTATGAAGCCACGTTGATGTAACACGTGGCTTGGCATTGTCTTGCTGAAATAAGCAGGGGCGTCCATGGTAACGTTGCTTGGATGGCAACATATGTTGCTCCAAAACCTGTATGTACCTTTCAGCATTAATGGCGCCTTCACAGATGTGTAAGTTACCCATGTCTTGGGCACTAATACACCCCCATACCATCACAGATGCTGGCTTTTCAACTTTGCGCCTATAACAATCCGGATGGTTCTTTTCCTCTTTGGTCCGGAGGACACAACGTCCACAGTTTCCAAAAACAATTTGAAATATGGACTCGTCAGACCACTTTTCCACTTTGTATCAGTCCATCTTAGATGAGCTCAGGCCCAGCGAAGCCGACTGCGTTTCTGGGTGTTGTTGATAAACGGTTTTCGCCTTGCATAGGAGAGTTTTAACTTGCACTTACAGATGTGGCGACCAACTGTAGTTACTGACAGTGGGTTTCTGAAGTGTTCCTGAGCCCATGTGGTGATATCCTTTACACACTGATGTCGCTTGTTGATGCAGTACAGCCTGAGGGATCGAAGGTCACGGGCTTAGCTGCTTATGTGCAGTGATTTCTCCAGATTCTCTGAACCCTTTGATGATATTACGGACCGTAGATGGTGAAATCCCTAAATTCCTTGCAATAGCTGGTTGAGAAATGTTTTTCTTAAACTGTTCAACAATTTGCTCACGCGTTTGTTGACAAAGTGGTGACCCTCGCCCCATCCTTGTTCGTGAATGACTGAGCATTTCATGGAATCTACTTTTATACCCAATCATGGCACCCACCTGTTCCCAATTTGCCTGTTCACCTGTGGGATGTTCCAAATAAGTGTTTGATGAGCATTCCTTAACTTTATCAGTATTTATTGCCACCTTTCCCAACTTCTTTGTCACGTGTTGCTGGCATCAAATTCTAAAGTTAATGATTATTTGCAAAAAAAAAAAGTTTATCAGTTTGAACATCAAATATGTTGTCTTTGTAGCATATTCAACTGAATATGGGTTGAAAATGATTTGCAAATCATTGTATTCCGTTTATATTTACATTGAACACAATTTCCCAACTCATATGGAAACGGGGTTTGTATATGAAAGAGTCTGATAAGTCTATATATATATATATATATATATATATATATATAGAGAGAGAGAGAGAGAGAGAGAGAGAGAGAGAGAGAGAGAGAGAGAGAGAGAGAGAGAGAGAGAGAATATATATATATGTATATATATATATATATATATATATATATATATACATATATATATATATATATATATATATATACATATATATATATATATCGGTTTCATAAATACACCTTACGGTGCAACCTGGACACATCATCAGGTCTTACATCTATTACAGTGCATTATTTGTCCTATTTTCTGTGAATATGCTGTGGCGATACACAAAAAATATTCAAGCGAGACTTCCATCTGCCGAGTTAAGCGTGAAGACTGCTAACACCAACCTGGCTGCTAATACTGGCGCTAGTGCATATTAACTCCGACAATCAAGTTGACCAATTTTTGGCAGAACACCTTTTTGATGGACTTCATCTTCAACATTTGCCTCATCAAGAACAAGACTCTACATTGGTGCGTGGGACTTTGACACGAGCATAGTCAAAAGATGAGATGCGAGACGTAAGGGAGTCGATGGGACTCAGCACAACCCTTAATGCCAACAAGTCTGCTCCTAGCTATCATCAGCTGTCTGTTTGGGCAATGCTAAGTGGAGAAGAACTCTGTTGATGCACTTCATCTTCAACATCATAAGCTCCATGTAACATTGCTGAGCTGTGGAATAACAACGCGGGACACGAAATGCCAACAACACAGCTGCGACTGTCAAGTTGACCAACTTTTGGCAGAACAATTTACGCCTGTGGTTTCAGCCCAGTTTTAACTTAGCAGAATTACCCAGGATGTGAGTAACTATTTCCACATCATGTAAGTACTACTTTAGTACTACTACAGTAGAAAACATAAAAGGCTATTATATTGGGTGAAACGTGTGTAAAAGTGACTACTCTATGGGTGTTATTTCATATGAAGATGCCTCTAATTATGTTAAAAAATATATACTATACCAACTTTATTTATAGATTCATTTAAAAACAACAACAGTTAAAAACAAAGTGCTGTACACCACAGACAAGTGAAAATATAGGAAAGCATAAAAACAAAGATTTAACAAAAAATTCAAAACAAAAGTAATTTACAAATTCAGGAACAAAACAATAGATTAAAAAATGGTCTTAAAAACCACAAATCATATTTAGAATAATGTATTTCTTTGTAAAACATCTCAAAACATTTTTTAAATGATGAGTGAAAAAACAACATATACTCCAGCAAAATCATCATGAAGTTCATACCACCTTCTATTTATAGTGACGTATGTTGTATAACTTATTTTTTAAAATCATCTCACAAGGGGGCCAGTTGGAGAGCAATTAGGAGAAACACGATCCGGTGAAACCTCAAAATGCTCATGGCTTAATTCAAATGTAGGACTGCTGTCTGGAAAGTCACTGTCATGCAGGGGAGCGTGATCCGGAGACTGAGCATGGTCAGTCTGCTCTCTCCGGGTGTCCTGAGGCGTTTTCAGAAACCTGTAAGTGACAAATATGACATGATTACAAACAGTATGACATGGTAGTGTTGGAGAAAGAGGACATAGAGTAACAAAGCGAGAAAGAGACCTGAAGAGCAGTTTTTGTCCTCGCTCCTTTTTGATGATGTTGAGTTTGTAGTAGTGCCTCAAAGCCCGGGACATTTTTTCATATGTCATATTGTCTCGGTTCTATACAAACACGTATAAAACATCATATTGCTGCAGAATACACTTTTTAAAATGTTAACCACATTTGGTGCTAACCTTGTGGCATCCCCAGAGACGTGCCAGGCCGTTGGGATCCACGACTCTGAACACCAGGCTGCTTCGGTCCTCCCATCGGATATATTCTTGGTATCGGCCATCACAAAGCAGTGTATAGACATAATCACACAGGAGTCTGCACTCTGCTCCAATAAGCAAAAAATAAAACCAAAAGTTAAAAAAATAAAGAAAAATCAGGATTTAAACCTATGTATACAATGTTATCCATGTATAGAGCTGTGTACGTCATGCACTGTACATATTTTGAGTTTTACTATTGTTGACCTTTCAGTTTTCATGTTGATGATTGACATTGTTTATTGATACTTTTCTATGACGTTTCACAGCATTACCTGGCAAACGACCATTGGGTCTGAGAATTGTCGTTCTTGGCTTCTTTCTCCAAGACAAATTAAGAGGTTCCTGGATGTGACTTTCTTTTTCAGGGAAGAAGTCTTGTTTTTGGGGAACTGTTGAGACAAAGAAGGAGAAAAAACAAAAAGAGAGGCAACAGTCGTCAAGGTGCTGAAAGTAAAACAGGGAAAGTGTGGCGTTCCTCACAAATAAAACTGAGAGCAAAATACATTTTCAGATCTGCTGACTTCTTATCAGATGTATGAAGGCTGCAGCATTATAGAATTACAATCAGTTTTATTCATTGGATTGCTCAACGTTTTGAAGTAGCTGCTGAAGATAACTTGTTTTTAAGAAAAGCTTTCTGGCACTCTTACCACTTCCTTCGAAGTAAACCACTTTATTTTAACAGTGAATGAGTTTCATAGTTTCTCTCAGATGCAATTTACAAAGATCTAGTGTAGTCAGGTCTAGTCTAGTTTAGTCTGCTATACTGCTACAGTTTTTGTTGATTCCATTTACTCGATTCATAAACTCTTGTAACTGAAGCGGCCTTTGTACAAGCAACCACACTGAACTGTGACACACTCAAACATTTAGTAATATAATAGATATTGGAACCAACTCATATATGTTTTGCATGCTTGTGAAGCATCCAGGAGGTAAAGTTTGACACAAAACAAATCACTACAAGGTCACACTCTTTATTAAGTAGAAAAATGATATTCATTTGGTCAGGTGTGAATGAATTATGGGTTTTTAACATGTAAAGCGACTTTGGGTACTTAGAAAAGCGCTATATAAATCCCAGGTATTATTATTATTATTATTATTATGTGTGGACATTATTTTGACTATAAACTTATAATCGATGAATGCTGTCTTTTATGTCAGATTTGTGTGGCACAGTTTTGCCATTTTTTATAAAAAAAATAAGCTTGTACTGTATATAAAACTCTTCATTGACTCACATCACCAATACTGAGAGACTTCAAGGGGTTAAAACCCACGATCGGCAGAACTACCTGAGTTACGACTAATTTATACAGTCAGCCCTCTCAGTCAGGGGCTGTAACATCTGGAATAACATCCCTCACACAATAAGAGAATACATTGACAGCATGTCAAAACTGTACTTATTGAGCTGTTTGGACTTCATGCTGCACCATACGTATATATGTAACGTGAACTACGACCACCCAATGTAACTGTTTTTGAGCAGTACATGCCTACATATACATATTTCACCATGCACTGCATATATATATACTGTATATACTATGCTGACTTTTTATTTGTATTTTATGTATTATTCATTTTGCTATGATTATGGTGTGTTCTATTAATTGTTGGCATTCTATACCTTGCCCAGGTACTACAGTTGAAAATTAGCTCTATGGCTAACACTGACAGAAATGTTATTAAAGGGGACCTGTGATGATTTTAATCTACATTTAAAACACATCCTTGTGATCAAGATCATTTGGTATACATTTTGCGTAATGTTTTCTCCATTGTCACTTGTATTACCTATGTTTGAGTCCGTCTACAAGATGATTGATTAGGGAGGCGTTGCCCGGATTGCAAATGAAACCATCTTCTCCAAAAATATCATAATTTGTCTGGTGTAAATGTACACTGTTTAAAAATATATCTTGAAGTTGTCATCATTGTTTTTTTCTCCAGACACAGTTGAAAATAAACTTCATGAACATCATAGATTCACCCGGTCACCAAATTAGGTACACCTGCACATTCGCAAATTGAGTCAGACTCTGCATTTAAAAAAATTATATATATATATTTTTTTTAACAAAATTCATGTCACTGCATTTTGCACATTGGTGTTACTACATGCATGCCAAGATCATATAAAAATAATACTTTATCCTCCGATGTGTTTGTGTTTCGTCATAGTCTGCTCCTATGACTTGACTTAGAAAGGTCATATCATGATTTTTTTTTTCTTCACATCTGAAACACTTCCTTGTGGTCGACATAACATGTAAAGGTCAAAACTTTGTATAGTTTTGTTTTACAGAACAGCTTTCTGACTGCCCCTTTAAAAAATGAGAAATGACAACGGTAGAGAATTTTAGTCATTCATGTGTGAGTCAGTCTACGCCACAACAAGAGGACAGAGAAACAAAAAACGTATTGACTTCAACTGGATAAAATGGCGGATTCGCACAAAGCTCTTCCGGTAAACCTGCCATACAGTATTGTATATGGAGATACCCACTGACGTAACTAAGGCAAAATATGTAACTTAAAGGGGAACTGCACTTTTTTTGAAATTGTGCCTATTCTTTACAATCATTATGAGAGACAAGAAGACAAAAGTTTGTTTTTGTTTTGCAGTCTAACATAGAAATGCAGCTAATGTTGCAATCAATTCTACCACTAAATCACTTTAAAAATGCATTCAAAACATGTCAACAATAATAATAACCATTGTTACTGTAAGAGCTAACACTGAAGAACTATTTTTCTAGCGTACTAGCACTTCGGTATAAGCTGTAAAAGCTACCTACTACGAGAGATAGGCTAGCTTCTACGACAACACGAAACGTGTTGAGTTTGTAATGCACAACACTGGGATACAACACTAATCTGTACTGACTTAAAAACGTGGACAATCATATTACAGTAACTGTAAAGTAATAGCCCACATTTCATGTTTTGTTTGTACACAGCTAGCCAGACAGCAAACGCTGTCTGTCATGACACACGCATGATTTGCTGCGTGTATCACGATAGATATAAAGTGTGACTCACTTGATGGACAGCTGTCTCTTTGGTCCAGCTAGCCAAGGACATTTTTTTTCTGGTTTATTTGGGTAAGCACGCCATTTATGCCTAAATAATTTGTCTCCAAATTCCACATTTGCAGCTTCGAGTCGCTTTAATGTCACTTCATCGGCTTCCGCCTGCTCCAATATCTGACCGTCTTCTTCGTGCTTGCTTCTGGAAGCAGCAGTTCATCCTCCGTTTATTGAGGTTAAAAAAGATAAGGTTGTGAATCCTCATTTGTCCGAAAATAGTCATTGTCGTTGTTTGTTACCAAGTCTGCCATTATTATAACACACACAATACATCGGAATTAGGAACACACATTGTCGGACGTGCGCTGCTATGGAAACGGAAATCAATGCGCGGAAGAAGTCAGTCCCGGCATTGATTAAAATGATCAAAATACAGTAAATATTGAACATATTACTTATTGTTAGGAACGTGTCTGTAACTACATTATATATAGACTAGCAGTGTGTATATAAAACATTGATGGAGGGTTTACAACGGTGACTGCCATGAGCCGCATCTTCCAAGCGTTTATCATCTTTAAAATCCTAATAAAAAAACAAAAAGACATGTGTGTTCTTGTCTCTAATAATGATCGTAAACAATAGGCAACATCCAAAAAAAAGTGCAGTTCCCCTTTAAGTCTCAAATTCCAAATCATTTGGAGCAAGTTTGGAAGAAGGCAAAATTGTTTTATACATATCTACGACATGCCTCCATAATCTGATTTCAAATGTTCAGGACTTTTGGGATTCCAAATACACAAAAGCAGGTGAGAAAAGTTGTCTTTGCACAATTGGACCCCTTAAATGTCCAAATAATAAGTCCACCTTACTGTGATGTCACGATGTAGCCAGACTGCAACACAGAGGCATCCAAAACTGTGTGCAAGCTTTTGAAACTTGCTGACGCCAAAATGTATGAAATTTATGATTTGACGCTCTGACATGATTTAACAGTATCCAACAACATTTATAAAATCATCAGAAGTCCCCCTTTAATGCGTGCTGTCCCTGTTATAAATAAATTAAAGTAAACATTTGGAATATGTTCCAAAATATGCGTCCGACCTTGTGTGTTATCTGGCGAAGGAGATGCTGGCTCTTCAACTTTTGGGTCAGTGACCCGAGGCATGTCTTTTCTTTGGATGCAAGACTTGTTTGGGGTGTCACACACAACACCCTTTGGTCTCTTTTTTACGCACTGCAGGATCTCATACAGAACATCACCTGCAGACAACCAGGTTTCCAAACACGCAGTTATATAAATATAGTCCGTCAATGCACGCTACATTTGCTACAACGTTACCTGAACTGGGACAACGGTATCGGAAGTCTTCCTTAGTAAGCAGGCACAGGGCTCGGCCGTTCATCTCAAAGCGTCCATTCTCAGGCCGGCGTAGTGAATACTCCTTCTCAGCCCAGTGGAGCCAGTGGGCGACGTCGTCCTTATCCCACAGAGACGGGTTTATTCCTGAAAGAAGTAATAGAGTACTTCCAATTAAGAGTGTTTTTTGAGAAAAGTGCTGCTTGGGTTCCTGTAGATGTACAAACCCCGTTTCCATATGAGTTGGGAAATTGTGTTAGATGTAAATATAAACGGAATACAATGATTTGAAAATCATTTTCAACCCATATTCAGTTGAATATGCTACAAAGACAACATATTTGATTTTTTTTTGTGCAAATAATCATTAACTTTAGAATTTGATGCCAGCAACATGTGACAAAGAAGTTGGGAAAGGTGGCAATAAATACTGCTAAAGTTGAGGAATACTCATCAAACACTTATTTGAAACATCCCACAGGTGAACAGGAAAATTGGGAACAGGTGGGTGCCATGATTGGGTATAAAAGTAGATTCCATGAAATGCTCAGTCATTCACAAACAAGGATGGGGCGAGGGTCACCACTTTGTCAACAAATGCGTGAGCAAATTGTTGAACAGTTTAAGAAAAACCTTTCTCAACCAGCTATTGCAAGGAATTTAAGGATTTCACCGTCTACGGTCCGTAATATCATCAAAGGGTTCAGAAAATCTGGAGAAATCACTGCACGTAAGCAGCTAAGCCCGTGACCTTCGATCCTTCAGGCTGTAGTGCATCAACAAGCGACATCAGTGTGTAAAGGATATCACCACATGGGCTCAGGAACACTTCAGAAACCCACTGTCAGTAACTAAAGTTGGTCGCTACATCTGTAAGTGCAAGTTAAAACTCTCCTATGCAAGGCGAAAACCGTTTATCAACAACACCCAGAAACGCCGTCGGCTTCGCTGGGCCTGAGCTCATCTAAGATGGACTAATACAAAGTGGAAAAGTGTTCTGTGGTCTGACGAGTCCACATTTCAAATTGTTTGTGGAAACTGTGGACGTTGTGTCCTCCGGACACAAAAAAATCACCATCCGGATCGTTATAGGAGCAAAGTTGAAAAGCCAGCATCTGTGATGGTATGGGGGTGTATTAGTGCCCAAGACATGGGTAACTTACACATCTGTGAAGGCGCCATTAATGCTGAAAGGTACATACAGGTTTTGGAGCAACATATGTTGCCATCCAAGCAACGTTACCATGGACGCCCCTGCTTATTTCAGCAAGACAATGCCAAGCCACGTGTTACATCAACGTGGCTTCATAGTAAAAGAGTGCGGGTACTAGACTGGCCTGCCTGTAGTCCAGACCTGTCTCCCATTGAAAATGTGTGGCGCGTTATGAAGCCTAAAATTCTACAACGGAGACTACCGGACTGTTGAACAACTTAAGCTGTACATCAAGCAAGAATGGGAAAGAATTCCACCTGAGAAGCTTAAAAAATGTGTCTCCTCAGTTCCCAAATGTTTACTGAGTGTTGTTAAAAGGAAAGGCCATGTAACACAGTGGTGAACTTGCCCTTTCCCAACTACTTTGGCACGTGTTGCAGCCATGAAATTCTAAGTTAATTATTATTTGCAAAAAAAAATAAAGTGTATGAGTTTGAACATCAAATATCTTGTCTTTGTAGTGCATTCAATTGCATATGGGTTGAAAATGATTTGCAAATCATTGTATTCTGTTTATATTTACATCTAACACAATTTACCAACTCATATGGAAACGGGGTTTGTAGAAGGAACAATTGACTCACGTAGTTGTCCAGGAAGATGCCAGAGGTCCTCCTGTGTGGGTGGACTGTCCTCTGGAAGTTTGTCAAAGGGGCAGTGATGCCCACTGAGTCTGATCTGCCTTGCATGCATTACAGTGAAGTTGTGTCTCTGGTCTTGCTGAAACCAAACATAGCTTCACAAATAAATGCACACGTTCTCTCAAAAAGTTAAACGGTGGCTCTCAGCACTGACGTACCTTGACCAAAGGTTACACTGAAATGCTCCGGAGAGACCTGTCAATCACAAGTATGTCCTGCTAAAAGTGCACAATACGCAACATAAAACTTCGAGCGTGTGAAACCACAACTGCTTTTTTTTCTTTTTAAATGGACGTCGTTTTTCCAGAAACGCTAGTCTGCTGTTTCCTTATTCGAGCCTTCCGGGAAATGAAAACGAAAGAAACATAATCCATTCCTTACCGGGGATTGCCCGCAAAATAGTTTGATTGGATGAGTCAGGACAGCGGTTATTTGTAAGGCAGCACCTTTCATAGTGTGTGACCTAGTAAACATTAAAATACAACAAATGTGATTACGAGTGTTAGACCCGCGTTAAATACTTTAATTAGAGGGAAATAAAGAGAAGATTTTGGAGCATTTCGGAGTCCTCTTTAAAAGCGCAACAAGTACTACCAGTCTAATTTGTCTATCTAATTAAATCAATTTATGGCACAATAATAAGTCTATCTTTAAATAAAAATACGTCGCTTAGAATTAAAGGCAAAATCCAGTTTTTGTTTTGAACAACAAAAGGTAGTACATTGAATACAACAGCAGACGGCGGTGTCTTCATCCAATGGCAGAATGTCTACATTTAGACAAATGAAGAAGAACTTTGATGACGCAGGTCAGGGGAAGACACTAAGGGACAAATGATACAGTCTTGTCATGTGCTATTTGGATTTACACTGTATGAAAAAAAATTGAAAAGGAATTTTACCTTTGCAACCTCATTATACTATTGGCTAAGTTTTATATTCATAAATGTAAGTTTCTCAATACCAGACATTTTTTTGTGCCTTTAAAAAATAATTAGAACTCTACTTTAAAACACTCTACCTCCAACAACCAAAAAGCTGTGAAAACTATGACGCTGTGTTCCAAATTTAAATTATTTACGGAACTTGTGTGAGCCTATGACTTGACACTTTGTTACATATATATATATATATATATATATAAATATATATATATATATATATATATATATATATATATATATATATATATATATATATATATATATATATATATATATATATATATATATATATATATATATACATATATATATATATATATATATATATATATATATATATATATATATATATATATATATATTAGGGCTGCAACAACTAATCGATTAAATCGATTATAAAAATAGTTGTCGATTAATTTAGTCATCGATTCGTTGGATCTATGCTATGCGCATGCACAGAGGCAATTTTTATTTTTATTTTTTTTAAATAATTTTTCATTTTTTTATTTTTATTTTTTTTAGTAAACCTTTATTTATAAACTGCAACATGTACAAACAGCTGATAATTAATAATCAAAATAAGTATGGTGCCAGTGTGCTGTAGTTACTTTATTGAGTTTACAACCCCCCGGCGCTGTTTTGAACTGTTTATGTACTTGTTTTGATTATTATTATTTCTTGATTGTTTGTAAATGTTGTATATTATAAATAAAGATTTATACAATTCCAAAAAAAAGACAAATTGTACAGTCTAGGTAGGGGATGGAGTTTAAAGGCAATTTTAGGGAAGCAGGAAAACAATACAGAATGTAGCAAGGCTCTAATGGGATATGTTAAGATCACAGGTTTAATACTTAAAGTGTAGGTTTTTTATTTGTATTATTATATTTTATTTATTTTTCTCTCCCCTTTTGTTATGTGTGGTTTTGTGTTAATGATATGTATATACCAACATAGTCTGTAACCTAAGTCAGTGTTTTTCAACCACTGTGCCGCGGCACACTGGTGTGCCGTGAGATACAGTCTGGTGTGCCGTGGGATATGATGTCATTTCACCTAATTGGGTTAAAAATATTTTTTGCAAACCAGTAATTATAATCCGCAAATCATCTGTTGTTGTTGAGTGTCTGTACTGTCTAGAGCTCGGCAGAGTAACCGTGTAATACTCTTCCATATCAGTAGGTGGCAGCAGGTAGCTAATTGCTTTGTCATGATGACAATATGCTGGAGGCAGCATGGAGGTCAAAATGTGTCTAATGCTTAAACCAAAAATAAACAGAAGGCGAGTGCCGCTAAGAAAAGGCATTGAAGCTTAGGGATGGCTATGCTAAAACTGAACTGGCTGCAAAGTAAACAAAAACATAATGCTGGACGGCAGCAAAGACTTATAGCGTGTGGAGCAGCAGACGGCGTCCACAAAGTACATCCGTACATGACATGACAACAGTGACGTGCAGTCAGGGGAGGCAGGTGAGGCGGGGCCTCACCTGCCATCATGGAAAGAAAAAAATTTTAAAAAGAAAAAAAAATAATTAAATTGTTATATGTATCCAGTGATTATACTATAAATTTATTTTCCATTTAACTTCACCAGTTTTACATAATTTTTATTCAAATTCGCTGAATTTTCACATTTGCCGTTCAAATACTGAGAAGAGACTTGCGGTGAGTCACCAGCCAGTTGAGCCTCACCATGGATTGCACAATGACTCGGCTAACTGCTGGCCTGCTGTGCAGTGAGACCGTATTGCTATATGAATTATATTATACATTTCCATAGTTTAGTTAGCTGACGTATATAATGTACAGTGTATTTTGTCAACAACTGTATGTGTGTAACATATTTCTTGTGCTGAGCAATCATAAAACGGCTGCAAAGATGCACTGGCTGAGGCTCGCAGTAATCCCGCCTCCTGGTGGTAGAGGGCGCTAGTGATCCCAGGGATCATTTTTGCGACTACTCGGCTGCAGAATAAGTGACAACAAGCAGCAAAAGTTAGCAATCGTTTATTTTTTCCTCTCGCCCGGACTTTTACCGTGGAGGATTACATATCTAAAATAAAACAGTTTTCTAAACTGGACTTTCAATCGAAGCAGGAGGTAATAATTAAAGGAAGATCTCCATTGAGACAGAGAGACTTTTAAAACTGAAGAAAGATAAGAAAGACTTCTATAAACAAGTTATCGATGCTTTTGTTCAGAAGGAGCGGCGCATGGACATCATTTATAAGTAAAGGTAAAACCATAATAACAATTTTTTAAATTAAATGTGCTTTTTTGTGTGCCACAGTTTGTATGTGTAAAGTTAAAGTTAAGTTAAAGTACCAATGATTGTCACACACACTAGGTGTAATGAAATGTGTCCTCTGCATTTGACCCATCCCACCCTTATTCACCCCCTGGGAGGTGAGGGGAGCAGTGGGCAGCAGCGGCGCAGTGCGTAGGAATCATTTTTGGTGATTTAACCTCCAATTCCAACCCTTGATGCTGAGTGCCAAGCAGGAAGAATGCTGGTATGAGCTTTTAAACATAACCCGTTAAATGCTGCCAATCAAATGGTGAATAAGATACTCTTTAGGGTTCATATGTTTGTAAATCTGACTGTGATGAAGTCAGTGCCTCACCAGCCATGAACCTCACCGCACGTCACTGCATGACAATCAACAACAAAATAGGAGTGCAAGACAAGAACTAAAACACTACACACAGGAAAACACCAAAAACCTCAAAATAAGTCACGGCGTGATGTGACAGGTCGTGACAGTACACCTACTTTGAGACAAGAGCATAGTGATGCATGCTTGGTTATGGTTTGAATTCATATCCAACAATTGCGAAAACTACTTTTTTATTGTCAATATCGGCTGCTGAGTTTAATTTTTTTATGTTTTCTGCTGGTGTTGTGCCTCGAGATTTTTTCAATGAAAAAAATGTGCCTAGTCTCAGAAAAGGTTGAAAAACACTGACCTAAGTACTCCCCTACCACAGTAGATGGCGGTATGCACCTATTAGGTTGGTTGCGACCCACCATAAAATGAAGAAGAAGAAAAACTTTGATGACGACGTTGCAAGAGGGAAATATAAAGATACTCGCTTGTCTTCGATATTAAACGGAAGTTGAAAGCAGAAGAAAAAAGAGGAGGAAAAAACATATTTTTGCATAAAGTAAGCTGTGTTTGATTGTATCACCCGTGTGGTTATTCTTGGCGAAATGACATAACCTTAGTTAGCCAAACAAAACGTAGTTCCAAGCTAAGCTAGCCATGTCAAATTAGTTTGAATCATGTCATGCTATTTTGAACGAAAGCACTCGTAATATAAAATTATACACGGCGAGTTTTAGCGAATATGTTTACACCACCGAAGACATAAAACGCATATATTTAGATCATTTGGTTTTCAGCTTCTCCTCCGTCCAACAGGATGCAGAGAGCTTCCCGTTTGAAGAGAGAACTTCAGATGCTGAGCACTGAACCTCCTCCAGGGATCACATGTTGGCAGACCGAAGAACACATTGACGACCTGCGTGCTCGTAAGTATCAAGGGCGGATCCAGACTATTTTGAGGTGGGGGGCACAGGGGGTTACAACCAAAGACTATACAAATGGGACCCGTTACCTCCCTGCTTGGCACTCAGCATCAAGGGTTGGAATTGGGGGTTAAATCACCAAAAATGATTCCCGGGCGCGGCCACCGCTGCTGCCCATTGCTCCCCTCACCTCCCAGGGGGTGATCAAGGGGATGGGTCAAATTCAGAGGACAAATTTCACCACACCGAGTGTGTGACAATCATTGGTACTTTAACTTTAACTTTAAATTAGGGAGGCCACCTAAAATAGAGGGCATGCACCTTCTTCTATATGTAGACTAAGGCCCCGTTTACACTAAGCCGGAAAAGGTTATCCAGGTTACCATGAATTAATTTATGTGGACCCCGACTTAAACAAGTTGAAAAACTTATTCGGGTGTTACCATTTAGTGGTCAATTGTACGGAATGTGTACTGTACTGTGCAATCTACCAATACAAGTTTCAATCAATCAATCAATCCAGGGTAAATCACACCTAACCTTATCCGTGTCCACACACAACAATGCCACCGTTTAAGACCCCCTCCGTCCGCCGACGCAACGAGACCTAAAACGCATGCACGGAAAATGCACACGTCATAGTCACCTCCATTGTTGCTTTGTGTGCAAGTTCTTAAATGTAACTGATCTGAACAATATCCAGTGTTGTGGTATTTCAATTAACTGGAATCCAGTGTGCTGTGGGTCCCTATTGTAGTGAATCACATATTTATTAGACACGTAAACAATGTGATAAAGAACATTTTACATCGATCAAACTAGGGATCTAGTTATCTGGTCAGGACACTCACTCTTTTGCCTTCACCTTCCTTGTCCATTCGTTTTTGGTGACTTTATATACTCTGGACCTAGACGTTGAGTCCGCGACATACATGGCGGACAATAACTGATACAGTCTGCTTTGCTAGTCCAAATGCAGTCGCTGTTTTCTGTAGTTTTCCATCGACGGCCAGGTAATAAAAAAACACGCTACCTTTTTTATCACATCCATGGGAGCTTGCATTCTCGTTGTCTCTTCTTCGACAAATGGACAAAGTTTTTCGCTAAGTAGATTCAGAGCTGACCTGGACATTGGAAAGTTCTCTTGCCGTCTGAGAAGTGCTGTATCCCAAATAGCTGCAATTGCTTTCTCTTAAGGTATTCATGTGTGATTTCCACAGGCGTCTGTACAGACGGAAGGAGAAACACGGGCATGTCTAGATGACTCGCCTCCATATTTCCAGTGGTTAGCTGCGAGTTACGAAACTGCTTTATTATGAAGCTGGCTGTGGCGCGTTCTTTTTGACGTCACTTCCTGTGTGGGGCGCGGTCTTTCTGGCGTCACTTCCTCTCCGAACTCAGTTTGTAAACGATCAATGAGTCCATACAAAGCGAAGAGACGGAGATTCAAGAATTACACGGCGCACTTACCCGTGTAAAAAAATGTCTGCAGAGGGGGACCTTAAATGATAGTTTAGTGTGGCTGAAACGGGGCTTAGGCTAAATAATTATTCGTTTAAGGGGTTATCCGGCTTAGTGTAGACATAGCCTAATAGGCAGACCTGGCTGCAGAAAAATATTCTATGGGGGCATAACATTTTTCCAGGGCGGCCCCAGCCAAAAGTTGATCCCTGCTGTGGGAGCGCACACGCTTGTTAAAGCTGCAATGCTAGGGCTATGTCTGTCCACAACTGATTACTACATTTAAGAAAAACATTTTTAAGTGTAGTTGTTGTAAACATATGTGTTAGAAATTATTTAAGCCTTTATCCTGCCCGAAAAATGAAAGAGTTGGCCATTTCTATGATATCAATTGTGAAGGACTGTTGTAGATCCGATGTTGTGCTAAAACCTCTTTGTTTAAAAGCTACATACAATGATAAGTGTTCTCTATTCATGCACATAATAAATATTAATACGGTGTGTGTATGTATTCATTAGATCAATGTATTTTTGGTTGTTAAAAAGGGATGCACTTTATTATCGTATATGTGACTCTCTTATGGGTATAAAGGGTACTTCATCAAGTATAAAGTATGTACTTTATCATTTATGTAACTTTGTTATGCAGGGTTTTCCATAAACTGCCAAGATATCTGTGGTGGTGGTGGTGGTGGTGGTGGTGGTGGTGGTGGTGGTGGTGGTGGTGGTGGTGGTGGATGTAGATGTAGATGTAGATGTAGTTTGTAGTCTATTACAAAGTCTGCCATGGTTAGAATACACACATGCATGTTGCCAGAAGTAGGAACACCCATTTGCTGCTGAAAGTAGGAAGTCCGCTTTAATGGGCACCAAAATTAATGCGCCCAGGAATAAGTTCTGGTAATGCTTAAAATGACCAAAATATGGTAAATATTGTACATATTACATATTGTTATGAAGGTGTCTGTTACTACATTATGTATGTTTAGGAATAGGTATAATCTAATTAGCTGTATCTTGTAAGCATTTTTTTAAACTTTAGAATATGTTCTTGTTTCTCATTATGATTGTGAATGACAGGTAAAGTTCCAAAAAAAACTGCAGTTGCCCTTTTCACAGAGTCTTAAATTAAATGGACTCGAGGGTTGAAAAAGTTTATTCTGACCAGTTTCATTTGAGAGCTGGGGCCGATCCTGACATTGTCAATTAGCGAATTGTTTGTAAGAAATGGCAAACAAGCCCATGTTAATAAAACAGTCTATTTGGTGCCTTACAATAATGTATCACTATTATGGCATAGGCCTATCCTCTTGCCACTCATACAAATAGATGTGTATTTTTTCATTTTTTCTTTGCTTATAATAATTGTATTCGGTGAAAACAAGTACATGTTTGTTTTATGCAATGCAATGTTGTTGTTTTTTTAAGATTGTGGGATAAAGGAAGATAACACTTCACTTTCCAAGTGATGTATGTGCTGCCATCTCCTGCCAAGCATGTTCTACAAAACATTGAATACGTTGCTTGTTTTAGAGTTTGAGGTTTTATGCAACAGGCTTCACACAGTGCAGAGTAGCAGACTGGCCCAAAAGTACAAAGTTAACAGTCAGTCTTGGTTTCCACAGTTTGATGACTATCTCGCAATTAGAAATTTATTTTATATTTCATGTGAATTTTGTTTCATTAAAATACAACATTTTGAAAAATTTTAAAACGGCCGCTGTGGTGCTAACTTTTGTTAGCCTGTCAATGTAAAGTATGTTAGCATAAGAGCCACCCTTTATTCTGTATAGTTTCATTGCTTTTTTCATCCATCCATCCATCCATTTTGTACCGCTTGTCCCTTTTTTGGGGTCGCGGGGGGTGCTGGAGCCTATCTCAGCTGCATTTAGTTTCATTGCTTTTTTCAGTTTATACCAAACTGTATTGTTGATTTAACATGATTCTTATATGTACGTATGTGCACTTTGTGTATCATACCATACCATACCAACTTTATTTATAAAGCCCTTTAAAAAAAAACACAGTTGAAGAACAAAGGGCTGTACACTACAAATAAATTGAGGCAAAGGACAGACTAAAAAATAACATTTAAAACAGAAGTAAAATACACATTGAAATTGCAAATACAAATTACCCTAAGAACAATTTGTTAGATAAAAAGCAGTTAAACACAGTTAAAAAAGTTAAAAACAGTTTAAAGTCTCATGCTGGGTTAAAATTCAGTGAATAAAAATGGGTTTTAAGAAGGGTCTTAAAATTAGCCAAAGAAGGGGCCTGTCTCACATGGAGAGGGAGATCGTTCCAGAGTTTGGCACCCGCGACAGAGAAGGCTCTGTCCCCTCTGAGCTTGCGCTTTGATTTGGGTACCTCCAGGATCAGCTGTGTACATTAATGTACTTCCCTTTGTGTGCTTAGTTTTACAATAACTTTATTGTAGAGATTATCAATTAGCAACCTCAAATGGGACATTTTTTCATCTCTAATTTGAAGGCCTGGTTACCTATGTGCCAAACTAAATTCCAACATTCAGAGTGGGCAGAATAATATATGTAAATAAACCAGGAATTGTAGTTATAAAATAAGCAACATTTGAAAAATGCAGCAAAATAATATCATATAACAAGAAAACAATATGTTGATATTTACGATTAATAACACAAATTTGTCTTTAAATATAAGTGTAACATTTAACGTATCACTGCCAATTATGAAGGTTTAATGATGATATAATTTTGACAGTGCCCCAGCCTCACACTCTCATCAACCCTGGCCATGATTGCCAGTTTGTGGGAAACACTGAACACATTGTTCAATATTTTGCATAACTTAATTTTAATAATTTCATCTCACTGGTTATAATCCCTTTGTCATTCTTTACAGAAATAGTTGGTGGAGTGGGAACTCCGTATGAAGGTGGAATCTTTTCCCTGGAGGTCAAAGTTCCAGAGAGGTAACACAGGGTATCCGCAGGGTCTGAAAAAGTTTTAAAAAGTCTTAAGTCCGACAATTTGAATTTAAGGCTTTCAAATGTCTAAAACATCATGAAAGGTCTTAAATGCGAGTTTGAAAGGTCTTATACATCTTTTAACGCTACTCTTATTTAAAACTTGCATTAACTTCAATCTTGCTTTTAAATGTTTCGATTTTTGAGAACGCTATAACGTAACTACAAAATCGGAACCAAAGTAGACTATCAGTGCTACCCCGGTCCGAATTTATAGCACATCACCAGCTGGTGTGGTGTGCTCGCGCAGCGGTGTGTTGTTACAGCTGAGCATAGCAGCGGAGAAAGCTAAACAAAAGCTCACAGCAAAGCTGAGTTATTTGCATTAGATGGGTAAGTGCAAGTTCAACGATTTATGGCTCTAGAACGATCAATTTAATGCATGCTTGAAGCCGGTGGATTGAAACAAAAAGTGTTAAAGACCCAGATGTGGAGCCATGGAGGAGGGAAGCGTTTGTAAACATTGTGGTGCAAGTGAATGGAATGATAATGTAAAAGTAAAAAATCCGGGATAAGTCCCTGTCAAAAGATGCTGAAACGCCACAAACATTTGCACAACCATGAAAGGATCAACTTAACACCCCCCCAAAGGGGCGTTGTGGAGGTAAACTGGCGCTAATTGCCAAAGGAGATGTTTACTAGTGAAGTTACATATGCACACGCTAATTTATCTGTGGTGGTAGTGTACTCACAGCAGTAAAACTATAAAAAAAACTTTATTCTCATATTATTTATATTATTTATTCCAATATTTTCAGGTCAACTTCTCATGCCTAATCTTTTCTCCAAGTTTATACAGCAACTAAGCTCTACAGGCTGCCTGGTAAGTGTTTACACAGAATTTATGGTAGGGTGAGGAAAGCAAGGGAGATTTGTGAATGTCATGCTTAAATAAAAAAATGCCATTGTTTATTATCAATATGTTGAAAAACAGAAGTCATGAAAATCGGTACAAATTTATTCATACATACCAGATACAAAATGAGCTGAGAAAATTTGAATGTTATCCAAATTCACATCCAAATTATGTTTGAGACTTGCAAAGCCATAATCGCCTTCTTTCTTTTTAGACAATACCTATGTGCAATTTTGTGCAGAAACAGTAGTAGTACTGTAGATGTTTTTTATCTGTTCCCTCAATTCTGACAGCCGCAAAAGTTAACCATTTAGCTTTAGCAGAGGTGCTAACAATCCCTTTCACAGACAGTATATTGTTGCACTTTACAATTGCTGACATTCTGGGTGTTGTTACATGAAAACTCTTGATATGAAGCACACTGCACCTTCTGCAAGAAAACGGTTCTATGGCAAATCTAAAAAATGGCTGTTATGTCTTCTAATATATATATTATTTCTATTAGTTTACTGTAGAGAAGCTTCTGATGTATTGAGTTGGTTTTACCATTTTGTGTTCCAATGTAAAAGAGCAGTGAATGAATTCATATACTTACAGTTCATTCTGGCCCTCTGGTTTTCCTTATGCCTTTGAACTTTTTTGTCTGTATAGATGTGAAATGGTCTTAAATTATTTTCAATATGGTCTAAAAAAATATTTGAAAAGTCTTAAATTTGACTTGTTGAAACCTGCAGAGACCCTGTAACATTTGTGAGACGCACGCTTTTTAAATGATGCACACTTCACCAATGACACCAGCTATGTGCTTCTTGTAGATACCCATTTGAGCCTCCCAAAATGCGATTTTTGACACCCATCTACCATCCAAACATTGACGGTTCAGGACGTATCTGTCATGACGCTCTCAAACTCCCACCAAAGGTTGTAATAAACTAGGTTAAAGTGCATGTGGTAATTTGTCGCTTGCTTCTTGTTTATGTGTATTGTAATATTTATTTGTATTATATATTAACAGGGAGCATGGAAGCCCTCCCTAAACATCTCAACAGTCCTTACCTCCATCCAACTTCTGATGGCAGAACCAAACCCAGATGACCCTCTAATGGCTGATATAGTGAGTTTTACTTACTTTTGCTTAATGTGTAGCTTCAACTGGAATCATTGTACTGCAGCTCAGTATGTTTGAATATTCTCTAGTAAGAACTGAGAATCTTTAATTTGTTATTGTATATCTTTAGAACATGCAGTTTATTTGCGGAAGTGTTGATCTATTGGTTAAATACTAATAATACATTTAATGATGGATTAAATTTATATAGCCCTTTTCTAGACATTTAAAGCGCTTTACAGTGAGAACTCAGAACCCATCATTCATTCGCTCCACATTCACACTGTTATGGTTGTAGGCTACATTAGTAGCCACAATTGCACTGTTAGACCAAGGGAAAAATGGCTGCCAATTTGTGCCAACATCCTCTCCGACCACCACCAAAAATGCATTCAGATTCATAAACCAGTGTGTGCGGCACTGGGATCAAGGTGGGTGAAGTGTTGTGCCTAAGGACACAACAGCAGTGATTGCGGAAGATAGATTTGTACCAGGAACCCTCAAGTTTCTGGATGGCAGCTCCACCATCTGAGCTACGCCACCTCTCACGAAGGTATACATAAGTCCGTGTCTCAAACAACATTGGACCCTGACAAAATTATAGTATTTGCAGGGTTTTTACAGTCATGAGAAATCTGGAAAAGTTACGGAAAATATTATTTTTTCAGAAGGTTTAGTAAAGTCATGAAAATATATCCAAAGTTTAATTAATCTAAACAAAATGGATCTGTCGTAATATAAATGTAAATTGTTACAGCACGTCATATTTTGGTCGTGCTAAAAATGTATTTACCGTACTCTAGTCTGTGTGGGAATGTCCTGTGCAAGGGCTTACAAACTGCAGGCACGCCCACTAGCTTGTTACTTCTACTAGTGAGGTGACAATGCTGGAAAAATGCCAACGAAGTGAAGCGTTAATACATGGCTTTTTAAGGATAAATACAAATTGTGGCTGGCAAAGGTCACTGATCCGAGAGGTGTTGAATGCAAACTGTGCTGTAAAACATTTGACCTTTCAAATATGCCACTTGAAGGGGAAAAAGCACAAATCAGTAGCCAGAGTTGCTAGTAGCGCAATACCCATAGGAGAGTTTATTAACCCTAATGATGTTAGGACAGCCAACAACATTATAGTTTGGTTTCCACAGCATCAAAGCAAATAACTGCCATTTTTGCAAAAAATTAAATCCTCAAACCTGAGATACTATGGGCGCCAAAATGGTTGGTTCAAGTTCATTTCATACATGTATATAGTTTAAATATGATACGTCACGTATTTTTCATTTATGCCTGAAAGTATGAAATACGTGAATTCCTACTACTCATTCAAGTCCTCCGAGGACACGGGCCGTCTTTTCGTTGCCATGTTCCCGGGCAACCATGTTCCAGCGAAATGTAACTGTGGTCAGAGCCGCCTTATCATAAGGGGGGGCCCAGGGTCTCAGAGGATTTCAAGCCCTTCTCCCCCACCTCCACAACCCCAAACCCCCAAAAATCAGTTTTTTAAAATCATGATTTTACTCAAAAGAACTTAGGGATGGACGATTACGGCAAAAATAATAATCACAATTGTTTTGATGGATATTGTAATCACGATTAATAACACAATTTATTTATCAGTATTTATTGTAGCTCGAAAACTACTTTAAATATAGGCAACACTCCTTACTTCCTGAAAACTGAAGCGCCGTTAGGCCTCGAGAAAACATGGCAATGACTACACGGACTTTGTTTTGAAAATCTTCCTTCCGAGTAAACGGAGCCGATCGTTCGTTTCACTTCATTTCAATCGCTTCTACTTCCGTGGAGTCTCTGTGTGCGTTTAAGAGCGCAATGTTGTTGGAGGAGAAAAATATTTGATGTTGCGGTTTAATTTTGAACGTGTAACTAGCGTTCGTCCGTCAGCTGCAAGGACTGAGAGTTACCGTGCAGCAGGTGATGTGTCGGGAACGTTACTACAACTTGTTTATAAAGTCTTAAGTTTGTTTACTGGGATGCTCGCTCGTCCTTTATTTTAACTGCCAACATTGTCAGTGTTCCAATAACATCAATACTAGCTAAAATGTTTTGTCATCTCATCGAATTGAGTTGTCGGTGAGGCACAAAGATTATGTAGTAAATGTGAAAAGGTATCACTCCTGTTTATTTTTGTTGGCCAAACTGTTGCACTGAGGTAGATGGTTGTTGGAGAACAACAAAGCTTGTTTATTTGACTTTATCTTCATTAGCCAAACTGCTTTGTGTTTTATATTGATATCAAAAAGTAAACACCATGTTTTTGACATTACTTGTGTTTTGATCATTCCACAAAGTAATTACTTTAATAACCATTCATGTGACATAACATTTTGTTAATGTTTTATGGTGTATAATTAATACCTATACGACAGATTTCTGCTCAACCTCTTAATGGATCTGTCCCGATACAATTTACAATAAGTAAAGTATGTCCATAACTTAAAAATACCTCTCTCTATAAAAATGTAAAAATAGAGATAAAGGTGTCATGTAATAAAAAAGCTGATACTATTAATGAACAAAAACACAAATATTTGTCTTTAAATATATATATATATATATCGTTTATCTCGAGCATTTTTATTAGATATTACAAATTACATGATAGCGTCATGTTCACACTCCAACACTGTTTTACCTATCCTGATTAATATTTGTGATTTCAATATTGATCAAATTAATCGTATTTATTATTTTGCCCATAATCGTGCAGTTCTGTGTGTAAGACTAGATCTCATACATTACACTATTTTTTATATAAAGAAAAAAAGTGCAGTTACGTCTTATGTCCATCAGGTGCCATCTTGCGAAATGTTCACTTTTATTTGTATTTAATTATAGTATTATTTGGTTTCTGCCATATTACTTTGTTTAGAATGCTTGTTGCTTCGATATGCACATTCAACTTTCTACTTGAGGTACATGCATTCATTTTGAATGTGTTGTTTGTGTTTTTTTGTTTTTTTTAATAAAACTTGTTTAAAATATTTCAGTATACTGTAAGTAGTTTTTGAAAATTTTGAACACATTTAAAATTACCGCAATAATAATAACCGGGAACATTTTGGTCACAATACCGTGATATCCCTAATGTCTGTGAATGTTCTCATTTATCCAGGTCATAGTCATCTCAGGGCATTCAATCGATCGCAACTTGACTGTTTGGTTTGTCTTAGAAGACGTTTCGCCGCTCATCCGAGTAGGCTTCATCAGCCTACTCGGATGAGCGGCACTCTAACCTACTAGGCCACCTACTCAGTGGCCTAGTGGTTAGAGTGTCCGCCCTGAGATCGGTAGGTTGTGAGTTCAAACCCCGGCCGAGTCATACCAAAGACTATAAAAATGGGACCCATTACCTCCCTGCTTGGCACTCAGCATCAAGGGTTGGAATTGGGGGTTAAATCACCAAAAATGATTCCCGGGCGCGGCACTGCTGCTGCCCACTGCTCCCCTCCCCTCCCAGGGGGTGAACAAGGGGATGGGTCAAATGCAGAGGACAAATTTCACCACACCTCAGAATCAGAATAGTTTTATTGCCATTGTTTGAGAACAGGTTCACAAACTAGGAATTTTTCTTGGTGCAAACGTGCGACATAAAACACATATAACACATATTTGGTATAAAAAGAGCTGTGACTGAGCTATCAGATAGACTTAGAAGGGATTCAAGGAATTCAAGGAGCTGCTGTTAGGAGTTATTGTTCATTTGCCTGATGGCTGAGGGGAAAAAACTGTTCAGGTGGCGGGAGGTGTGGGTCTGGATGGAGCGTAGTCTCCTGCCTGAGGGGAGAGGGGAGAATAGTGTGTGTCCAGGGTGAGAAGAGTCAGCTGTGATCCGACCCACACGCCTCCTGGTCCTGGAGGAGAACAAGTCCTGGAGGGATGGGAGCTTGCAGCCAATCACCTTCTCCGCAGCACGTACGATGCGTTGCAGTCTATTCTTATCCTGGACTGTGGCGCCGGGGAACCACACTGTGATGGAGGAGGTCAGGATGGACTCTATGATGGCTGAGTAAAACTGCACCAGCATCTCGGTCGGCACCTTAAGTTTCCTCAGCTGCCGCAGGAAGTACATCCTCTGCTGGGCCTTCTTGATGAGGGAGCTGATGGTCAGCTCCCACTTGAGGTCCTGGGTGATGGTGGTGCCCAAGAAACGGAAGGAGTCCACAATGGGGACGGGGGTGGGAGAGTCAATCAGGGTGAGGGGGGGTGGTGGGGCTGTGACTTTCCTGAAGTCCATGATCATCTCCACTGTTTTCTGGGCGTTCAGCTCCAGGTTGTTGAGGCTGCACCAGGACGTCAGCCGGTCTACCTCTCTCCTGTAGGCGGACTCATCGCCATTCGAGATGAGCCCGATGAGGGTGGTGTCATCCGCAAACTTGAGCAGTTTTACGGATTGGTGACTGGAGGTGCAGCAGTTTGTATACAGGGAGAAGAGCCAGGGGGAGAATACACAGCCCTGAGGAGTACCAGTGTTTGTGGTTCGACTGTCCGAGACAATCTTCCCCAGCCTTACGTGCTGTCTTCGGTCTGTCAGGAAGTCCTTAATCCAACTGCAGAGGGAGTCGGGCACGCTGAGCTGGTAGAGCTTGTCTCGTAGCAGTCCAGGGAGGATGGTGTTGAAGGCAGAGCTGAAGTCCACAAACAGGATCCTAGCGTAGGTTCCTGGGGAGTCCAGATGCTCCAGGATGAAGTGGAGGGCCAGGTTCACTGCATCATCCACAGACCTGTTGGCTCTGTAGGCGAACTGCAGTGGGTCCAGGAGGGGGGCGGTGATGTCCTTGAGGTGGGGCAGGACCAAGCGCTCAAAGGACTTCATGACCACAGACGTCAGCGCGACCGGCCTGTAGTCATTTAGTCCTGTGATCCGTGCTTTCTTGGGGACAGGGACAATGGTAGAGGTCTTAAAGCAGGACGGCACGCGGCATAGCTCCAGAGAGGTGTTAAAAATGTCAGTGAAGACAAGAGCCAGCTGGTCCGCACAGTGTCTGAGAGTGGAGGGGTAGACACCATCCGGCCCGGGGGCCTTCCGCGTATTCAGCTTCAAGAACTGCCGGTGTACATCCTCTTCTTTAATGGAGAGGGTCTTTACAGTCTTATTGTGTTTTTGGAGTCCTGTGATGTCATTGGAGTCCTTTGAGTCCTTTAACTCCTTTAATGATGTGCTGGCATTGGTGGGGAGGGTGATGGTGGGGGGAGCATGGGTTTGATGAGCTGAAGGCCGTTCATGACGACAGTAATGTGTGTTGAGGCCCTGAGCGAGAGTCCGGTCATTCAGGGCCTGGGGGGTTTTGGGCTTATAGTTCGTAAGGGCCCTTAGACCTCTCCAAACTGCCGCAGAATCATTGGAGCGGAACTGTTCCTGTAGACGGTTAGAGTACACAGATTTAGCTTTCTCCACTTCCCTGGTGAAGTGGTACTTCGCTTCTCTGTATGTACTTCGGTCCCCGCTTCTCCACGCAGCCTCCTTCTTCTTGCGCAGCTGTCGGAGCTTGGGTGTGAACCAGGGCTTGTCGTTGTTATAACAAACCCTGGTGCGCGTTGGAATGATGCGCGCCTCATTGAACTGTATGTATGAGGTCACAGTGTCCGTATACTCGTCCAGATTGTTCGTGGCCGCTCCAATTGCCTCCCAGTCTGTCGTTTCCCAACAAGCACGCAACTCGTCCACAGACTCGGCGGTGAAACACTTAATGTTCCTCATAACAGGTTTAGCCAGTTTCAGTCTCTGTCTGTATGAAGGGATTAAGTGCACCATCACGTGATCTGATAGTCCAAGAGCAGCGCGCGGGACTGCATGAAAAGCCTTGCTCAATGTAGTGTAGCAGTGATCCAGCGTGTTCTCCTCTCTGGTTGGGCATTTAATAAACTGTCTATACTTTGGTAATTCCTGGCTCAAATTTCCCTTGTTAAAGTCACCAAGCACGATAACAAGAGAGTCAGGAAAAGACCGTTCCACATGTAAGATCTGTCCTGCGAGCGCGCGCTGAGCGTCACGCACGTCCGCGCCGGGCGGGATGTAAACAGCCACGAGAATGAATGAAACAATCTCACGCGGTGAGTAAAAGGGCTTACAGTGGATGAATAAATATTCCAGAGAAGAAGAACAGTGTTTAAAAATCGCTGTCACGTCTGTGCACCAGCTATTGTTGATAAAGAAGCATAGTCCCCCGCCTCTTTTTTTGAGGCGGGGTCCGCGCGGAGGAGATGAAAGCCCTCCAGTTGAAGCGCGCTGTCCGGGACACTTGCGCTCAGCCAAGTCTCCGTGAAACACAACACACATGATAAGGAGAAGTCCTTGTTCCTTCTCATCAGCAACGCTAGCTCGTCCATCTTGTTGGCAAGTGAGCGGACGTTGGAGAGGAAGATGCCTGGTAGAGGCGTGCGTAATCCCCGTCCGCGAAGACGGACAAGTGCGCCCGCTCGCTTTCCTCTTCGGTGCGTTTTCCCTCTTTTGAGCACAGAATGGACCAAATCCGCAGCTGACGCTAAGATGACCGGTAACAAGTCCATAGGGATGGTGGATCTGATGTTCAGTAGCTCCCGGAAACACAATTTATGTACAAAAACAAACAAAACAGAGCGCACGAAAGCACCGAGGCAGCCTTCATCAGCGCCATGATAGTGTGTGTGTGACAATCATTGGTACTTTAACTTAACTTTAACTTTAACTTAGTGCTCATAGACTTGGATTAAGTCTAGATTGGTCAGATCTAAGTTTACGAGCACTAACTGATGAAGCCTACTCGAATGAGCAGCGAAACGTCTTCTAAGACACCCAAACAGTCCAGTTGTGAGTTTAAAAGATAGATGTTTCAGTTAAAAAAGCATTGTAGCAAATAAACCACAGCATGTAAAATAATAGTACTAACAATACATTTAATTAACAATAGTAATATAAAAACAATAACATTTCGTTTTTAAAAAATGTGTGCTTTTTGTGTCATACATTAAATTAGATACAATTGTTGTTAATTAAATGCAAAAATCCTTACATTTATTGTTACAATACATCTTTGGACCAGTATTTCAAGTCAAAGTATTATAATTTTGTAAGGTACTCTTTTGATAATTTTATTTTCAGTCAGACCGAATGCTCCACACAGGTCTGTTATTCTGAAGGGAGAAATGTGCTGCTGTTCTTCGCTTGACGAGTTTTGAGACGACTTGAAGGTTTTACATAAAAAAAATTAAAAAAAAGAGAGAGAGCCTCTCAAGTTGCGACTGCTATCCTATGTGTACATATATCTTACATCAATGATGTCGTTCACAACAACACAAGCAGTTAAGATGTGTTTTGGGTATGTAGATTGTTCTTGCTAGCTTTAGCTTCGTATTTTTATCGCTGTTTCAAGTGGCAGTCTCCACATTGTTTAGTTCAGGACAGGGTAGTTCAGTGTTTCTGGGATGAATGAGCGGTCCAAGGCAAATTATTTTCCCAAACAAATGTTCCTTCTTCTTACGATGACAGCTATTCACTCACATGTATTATTCTGGGTTTAATAGTTGATTCCGTTTTATTAGCCAATTCTGTGATTCCATTTGTGGTTATGTGAACGCAGGAATCGTATTGCCTTACTTTTTTAAATGTTTGTTTAATTTAGTGATCATTGGTTAGGCATATTAGTGCTGTACCAAATAAAAAGTAGCAACAATGATGAGAAACAAAACTTCTTGTTGACATGGTCTTGTTTGCACTCATTCGCTCCTCACCTGTTTTACTGTCACACAGTCTAGAATTTGCATGCGCATTGCATGGCCCATTACGGTATTTTTCGGACTATAAGTCGCAGTTTTTTTCATAGTTTGGCCGGGGGTGCGACTTATGTGTGAAATTATTAACACATTACCGTAAAATATCAAATAATATTATTTAGCTCATTCACGTAAGAGACTAGACGTATAAGATTTCATCGGATTTAGCGATTAGGAGTGACAGATTGTTTGGTAAACGTATAGCATGTTCTATATATTGTAGTTATTTGAATGACTCTTACCATAATATGTTACGTTAACATACCAGGCACGTTCTCAGTTGGATTATGCGTCATATAATGTACACTTATTCAGCCTGTTGTTCACTATTCTTTATTTATTTTAAATTGCCTTTCAAATGTCTATTTTTGGTGTTGGGTTTTATCAAATACATTTCCCCAAAAAATGCGACTTATACTCCAGTGCGACTTATATGTTTTTTTCCTTCTTTATTATGCATTTTCGGCCGGTGCGACTTATACTCCGGAGCGACTTATACTCCGAAAAATACGGTAATCGTTTAGTTTTTCCGATTATAATATTTTCATGATTTTGTGAAGCCATGATTAAAATGTGATTACTTGTCCAGCCCTAAAAGAACAGCAACAATGCTAAAATATAATTCCTTTTTAAAATAATTTTGGTCATGAATATATCGCCTTTGCGATGGCCGCATGCACGTCTGTGTGAGTGTAATAGAGGCCAGCCAACTTCAACAGTAGTGCTGGCGACCTGGCATGTAGCCTGTGCTTTTAGCTTAGTATGCTTGCCTCTCATACTGGCAGCCTGGTTTCGCGCCCCGCTCAGAGCAGTAGGAAAAAAACACAACGCAGCCAAGAGGGAGAGTACACAACCGCTATACAAAGCAGATCTGTCTGTGATTGACAGTTATGAACACCAATCATTGCATTCCGCCGTCAAAATCAAGGGCTTCTAAGTGGTTGGGTGCCCCTTGGCTTCAGCCCAGTTAAGACCGTGCGTTAATGCGGCCTTGCCTGTGGTGAGAACAGTAGTGCTTTTTCATGCTTTTTGGCTTGCTTTGCACTTTAAAAGACTCTTACTGTGATTAGTGTCCCAACAAATTACATATGTATTGTTGTTTGACGGAAGCTTAAACCACAAATTGATTTATTTGTGAGGCTGTGTGATGGAGCAGAAGTAAAGTCTAAACTGAGCTGAAATATGAGAAGATGTACCTAGGTCTGCCTGTCTGGTGTTTTTCTGTTTTAGAGAGACACCATATGTTTCTGATGTAAACCTAATTTAACTTAGTGTTAAAATAAGTAAAGATAGTGTTGTAATTAGTTGTTGGTGTTCCCATTGAGATAAAATATATTCTTATTGTCATGGAAATTGAGTAAAATGTTTCAGTAAAGTCATTAATGGAACAAGTGTAAGAACCCTACATTTTTCATGTGACATTGGGGAATTGCAGAATGCAATTTTTTTTTTCATGTAGGCATCAGAGTTCAGATACAACAAACAGATGTTTATGCAGAAGGCCAGGAAATGCACAGAAGAACATGCTGTTCAGAAGATCACGGTAAGGCTTTTTTTTTCATTTGAAATGGATTTAGATTCTTTTAATGCCAAATTACATCAGTTTTCTTAAGGCACTTACAAGTTAGTGAAAGGCCACGCTCTTTATACAATAATAACTGACCTTTGTATAACCTCACTATTAACTACTTATGCTCATAATGGTTATAATGACAAAGTTACATAGGCATTAAGGGAGTGAGGAAACATAAGTATACAGTAAGTGCTGCACATATGATACACAAATGCCACACAGTGGCCTACTGGTTAGCATGTCAGACTAATAGTCAGGAGATCAACGGTTCAAATTTTCACAGGAAAACATATTTGTGTTAATGTGGCATGTTCTCCGCGTGCTTGGATTTTTTTATGATTACTTCAGCTTCTTCTTACATCCCCAAAACATGCTGATTGGAGACTCTGTCCAAAGGTTTGAATGGTTGTTTATGTGCATTGTGATTTACTTAGAATAGAATAGAAAGTACTTTATTGATCCCTGGGGAAAATACTTTCGACCAGTCCAGGGTGTACACCGTCCCCTTAATCTGTGATTCTAATTAGGAAATATAAGTGGTATAGATAGAAAATAGATAATTGGCATATATTTAGATGCAACTACACTACCGTTCAAAAGTTTGGGGTCACCCAAACAATTTTGTGGAATAGCCTTCATTTCTAAGAACAAGAATAGACTTGTCGAGTTTCAGATGAAAGTTCTCTTTTTCTGGCCATTTTGAGCGTTTAATTGACTCCACAAATGTGATGCTCCAGAAACTCAATCTGCTCAAAGGAAGGTCAGTTTTGTAGCTTCTGTAACGAGCTAAACTGTTTTCAGATGTGTGAACATGATTGCACAACAGTTTTCTAATCATCAATTAGCCTTCTGAGCCAATGAGCAAACACATTGTACCATTAGAACACTGGAGTGATAGTTGCTGGAAATGGGCCTCTATACACCTATGTAGATATTGCACCAAAAACCAGACATTTGCAGCTAGAATAGTCATCTACCACATTAGCAATGTATAGAGTGTATTTCTTTAAAGTTAAGACTAGTTTAAAGTTATCTTCATTGAAAAGTACAGTGCTTTTCCTTAAACAATAAGTACATTTCAATGTGACCCCAAACTTTTGAACAGTTGTGTATATACAGAGATCCATGTTCATGACCATATAATCACACCAAATTGTTGTTTCCTAGTTACTTGCTTACTTTTTAGATACAGTATATGAATCTGAGGTGCACATGCTTGAATGTTGACTCATTTATTCTTAAATGAATAATACTGTATATGTATTTCATTTTGACTATTTTATTTGGTGGGCATAATATTAAATAGTGCATCCCTGTCTTTGTTCAGACAATCTTGGAGATCAGCCAAAACAATGTACGAGAGAATGAATCATCGCGCAAAAGAGAAGCTTCTGGTGCGCAGCAGGAGAAAGGCAAGCTAGCAAAGAAAACATGTGTATAGTGGCAACCACCTTGTTAAAGCCACGTGCCGCTTTGCTTTTGAGAGACATGTATTTTGCAGTTTATTTGCATTATTTTATTGATACATTTTCACAATCATTCACGTACCTATAATATACAGTAGCTACATATGTACAGGTATTTTCATGTTTGTGTTTTAGTAAATATTAAATAAATACAAAGTAGGGCTTTTTGTGGTGATTGCTTTTGAACAGCAGTGAGACAAGAGTGGTTGCTGTACAGTATAACGTTATTTTTATTCAAACATATGCTTTTCATTTGTATACACAGTAGTGTGTACAACCTAAATAGCAACAAATGATTTTATTTTTGTTAAGCTGCATTTATTAACTTAATGTATAAAATATTTGGTGTTGTGTCATAAAAAAGAGTCAATATCGTGCCAGTTCAGAGGTAGTTACATTGTTTATACACACTGCTGGTCTGCGAGATAAAATACGGTAGCTACATCCCATTCAGTCTATTCTGTAGAGTTGTTTATCTGAAAGAAACAATCCAACTTTAAATGTGTTGCACATATTTGAAAATGACTGACATGGGAAATGTTAGCTTTACCTGGTTAAATACATGACATGACAATAAATCTCTTAATATCCAGTAAATTGAAAATACAAATAGACAATTAAATATAATCCATATATAGCCAGACAATCTGAAACATCTAAACAGCATGCCCCATGATCAATCATATTTCAACAAGAACATTTATGTATATAAGTTTTCGATACACTTTTAAATCCACCCCACGGAAAGTTCTCCAAGGGTGCATCTTTTAATGATCAGCTTTTACTGGAACTTTGAGGATTTACAACTTTGACTAATGCAATCCTCTGGGTTGGTTCTAAAAATTAAGTGTTAAAATATGTATAATGGAGCATAATCTGATGTTAATTCCTTAATGCAGAGGAAATTTGTTGTTGCACTTTCCCTTTCAAGAGGCACTCTGGCGTTCATTAGTTTTCAATCAATACTCTTCAGTTCCATGTGATCTCCTTGTAACGTTCTGTGAGGCCCAGAACTGGTCTTTTGCAACTGTATATAATGGCCTGTGAATGTCCGTAATTCCCCATGTTTTCAGGCAGTTAGTTTAGTAGTTTATGCATTTGGGGCCACAGAGTTAGTCATGGCTAAGCCATGTATTGGACAATTGTGAATATCTTGCTTCAGATTCTTCAGAGAGCCTTTTTCGTCAAGTTTTCCTTGTTCTTGTCTGGCGCTGGTTGTCTGACAAGTGATTAGAGGAACTGAGGAAGTAGAGGAACAGTGGGAAAATATATCCATTTGTGCGCCGAGAGCAGAGCCCCTACTGCAAAGGGTATCCACATCAGCAAGTGACACCTGTGTTGAAGAATCAAAGCAGGAGCTCTTCTCTGTCTCCACAGAAACCAGTGAGTCTAGAGTGCGTTCCCGGCGAAGCTGAGGACTCGCTTTTGGGCGGGACCAGAAAAAATACTGGGAGTGTCTTGTAAAAAGGAGGAAAAGTAAGGGATTTAGGCAGGCAGGAAGAGGATGAAGAAGTAAAAGTACTGATTTCAACACCTCCTCCCCGAGAGAGAGGAGACCCAGGAGGAAGCAGATCGAAAGGAAAGCGACTGGTACATACAGGAGGCCATTTGTGAAAATTAGCCAGGCTACATGTTTGATCATAGCACAGTCCCACAGGCCTTCACATTCTCCTCGAAGTAATTCCCAGTACAGGCGGATATATGAACATATTACTATGAGTAGGCACAGTGTGTTCAGCATAATGAGCACTAAGGGGAATATCAAAGCAGTTGGTTGCTGAGAAGTAGAAGAGGGTAGAGGTGTGGGTAAGCAGAAAGGTGAGGATCCATACTCCCCAATTCCAAGCAAGGGGAAACAAGCTAGGCCTAAAGAAAGAGTAAAACAGAAAAGTGAAGATGTGCGTACACTCCTGAGGGTGGGTGATTTCCCATAGCTGCGTGCACATGTCACACTCACTCCACACTGCACAGCTGCAAGTGTCAGCAGCAACACGCTTGCCTCAGAGGCAAGTACCCACAACCATCCAGTCAACTGACATCCAGGACCTCCTTGCCAGCGGGCACCAAAGTGGCTAAACTTTTCTAATGTTAAAATGTCTACAAGTGCCAGGGTGCTTGTACACACGCCTGTCACCAGGTTGGAGGCACCCATGCAGGCAACTGTGAATCTCAGTGGTGACATGGAGCTGGGTGAGCTAAATAGAGAAAGGAGTAGCAGGCTGTTCCCCAGTAGAGACACAAGGGATATGGTCCATAACCCAACACGAACCAACCAGCTTCCCAGGAGGGTGTCACAAGGACGAAAAGGACCTGCAACACAAAAAAAGTACAGGCCATTCTCAGTTAAAGAAAAGAAAGAAAATACATGTCAAATTGGAATTCACATAATACAACTTTATGCATTGTGATGAACATTCACAGACCTGGTGTGGGTGTGCATTGGACACTGGCCTGAAGTTTGGACTCTTCTATTTCCAGCTGGAATTCTTCCAAATCAGGGTCATCTGGAATCATTAGGATCAATATTCAGAACTCCAAAGCACAGTACATATTCATTTCTACAACACTTAGCCTGCTTTAGCTTTTGTATGGCAAGAGAAGAATACACTAAAGAGAAGTGATGTCATTTTCACATTCAGTATTTCTTACTTACTGATTTTATTGACATGTTTTCAAACCAAATGTAAATTGTATGCATTGTTTTAAATATGTTGGTTAAGGGGCTCTTTTTTACTGCAGGAACTTTTACAGAAACTTTCCCATTTATTCTAGTTAATTAAATATCCTCTGCATGTTCACTAATAACGACCCGGGTAAATAAGGTTGCGCAGTAACTATTTTACTAGTTCCTCGTAACGAGGTGGTACTTTTGAAAGTTCCTGAGGAACTTTAGAGGGTTGGCTCTGCTGCTGAACGCCGATTGGTTGAACACAGTTGGGGCGTTGCTGGAACATTTGTTTTCAAAATGTCATAACTTGTTGTTTCTTTTTTCTTGTGTATTTTTCTGACGACATACTTGATAATGGACAGAAAGAAACACTTTCAACTTTAAGGAACTTTTATGTGGCATTTGTTTTGTTTTTTCCATTTTATTTTTTATTGACATCCAGCATCAGACATTCCTATCCCTTACATCATATTCACATACATCATATATCTGTTGTCTGCCCTAAATGTCAAAATATTTTTGTTTGTATCCCAACCATACCACCTAACCCCCAAAAAAGAAAGAAACAGCAAAAAAAAAAAAAGTAATATCTACAAATACATCAATTAAATAAACAAAAAATAAATAATAATACATTAATAATACTAATAATCAGAAATAAATAAAAAAATATAAACATACACACACACACATATATATATATATATATATATATATATATATATATATATATATATATATATATATATATATATATATATATATATATATATACATACCTATACACATATAGGGAGTAATCCTTTTTTTTTTTAAGCAGTACAATCACTAATTCGAAAAATTAAAGTCAGGTTTATGGGGCGTGACATAGTTGACCCAGTTTTCCCAGTATGAAGTAAATTTTTCCAATTTATAATTAATAAAGGCAGTTATCTTCTCCATTTTATATATGTCCATTGTTGTTTCCATCCATTGCTTCAAAGTTGGGCTCTCCTGGGATATCCATTTCCTAGTAATGGTCTTTTTACAAGCCACCAGTAGGATATTCATTAAGTGTTTATCTTTCTTCAGCCAGTCCTGAGGTACATGTCCAGAAAACAAAGTTTTACTTTCAAAGGGTATTTCACGTTTGAAAACATCCTGTAGAGCTTGGTGTATCTCTTTCCAATAGTCCTTTATGGTGGAGCAGTCTCAGAAAACATGGTAGTGGTTTGCATTTGAATTCCCACAATTTCTCCAGCAGGCAGGAGAGTTGTTGTCATAGTGAGACTCCTGAGAAGGTGTAATAAAAAATCTGATCAAACTTTTCCAGCCAAACTCCCTCCACTTGGGTGAACTGGTACAAGTCCATTGATATTTCCATATTATTGTCCATTCTTCCTCAGATATAGTTATCCCTCCTTCTTTCTCCCATTTGTTTTAATATATGAAGTTGAATATTATTTCATATTCAACAGACCCTTATACAAGCATGAAACAGTTCTATCAATAATTTCTGAATTGTAGGGTTTTGTAAACTGTTCAATCAAACATATACTCGTCTTTGTGACACTTTTCACCTTCATATTAACAAAATGCTGCAACTGCAAATATCGATAGAAGTCTTGGTTTTCTAATATATATGTCCTTATAATATTTTCAAAACTAAGCATTTTTTCATCTTTCATTACACTACATAAAGCTGTTATACCCTTAGATATCCAGTCCTTAAATCTTGAGTCTAATTTGTTAGGTGTAAACTCTGTATCATAGGCACACCATTTAAGAACTGCAATATCACTCTCGAGTTTGTATTCCTTTATGATCATTTCCCACACTTTAAGGGTCCATTTCACCCATGGGTTATCAATGTTATTTATGTGGGTTTGTAAATTGCTATCCGCCAGGATTGCTTGTATGGGGATGGAGGGCATTTCTTCTTCAATAATTTTCCATTGAGCAATGTATGACGGGTTGCACCAGCATATCACTGCTCTCATCTGGGCTGCAAAATAATAATATCGGAGGCAAGGTAAACCCCATCCTCCGTTTTGTTTGACCAATTGTAAAGTTTTGAGACAAACTCTTGGCCTTTTACTTTGCCATATATACCTTGATAGCATTTTGTCCCATTCATTGAATTGGTTTTGGTTAATCTCTATTGGCAGGGTTTGAAATAGGTACAGCAGTCTTGGCAGTACATTAATTTTAATGGAATCAATTCTAGATCTAAGGCTAAAAAAAGAAATTAAGTTCCATCTTGCTATGTCATCTTTTATTTTTTTATGTATGGGTAGATAATTGTATTCTGATAATGTTGTTAGATCTTTTGACAAATGAATGCCCAGGTATTTAAAAGACTCTGTTTGCCATATCAGAGGGTAACTACTTCTGATTTCCCTTGGTGGGTTATAATTATATGAGAGTAGATGGGTTTTACCTATATTGATTTTATATCCTGATAATTGACCATACAGTTCAAATGATTGCATTAATTTAGGGAGCGAGTATGTTGGGTGCCCGAGGTAGACCAAAATGTCATCCGCATAGCAGGCCAATTTATACTCTCTTCCTTTAATCCTGATTCCCTTAACATCTTCATTTTGTCTGATAGACTGAGCTAATGGCTCCAGATATAATGCAAAGAGTAATGGTGACCATGCACATCCCTGTCTAGAGCCCCTTTCTAGGGTAAAACTGTTTGATAAATATCCATTGACTTTAATCCTAGCAGTAGGATTGTTATATAGTGCCTGTATAGTTTTAATGATTGTATCCAGAAAGCCGAATTTATATAGAACTCTAAAGAAAATTCCAATTAACCGAATCAAAGGCCTTTTCAGCATCCACACTTATAACAATTGCTTCGATGTTTTTTCTTTGTATATGATCCATAATATGTAGTGTCTTTCTTATATTGTCTTCTGTTTGGCGTTGATGTATAAAACCTGTTTGATGATTATGTATCAATATAGGTAAGAAATCTTCTAATCGTTTGGCCATAATGGAAGTAAATAGTTTATAATCTACAGAGAGGTCCTTCTCTGTCAGGCTGGGGGACGCCACCTCTTCTTCTGCTCCGCTTTACTGTGGTGTCCCCCAGGGATCCATTCTAGGCCCCATCCTGTTTTCCTTGTACATTCTCCCTCTTGGAGAGATTTTTAAGAAACATGGAGTGTCTTATCACTTTTATGCAGATGACTGCCAAATGTATATGCCAATTTCAAAAGGCCACAGCCCCCTGACACCCCTTCTCAACTGTCTATGTGATGTCAAGGCTTGGTTAGCCCAGAATTTTTTAATAATGAATGAGGGAAAAACGGAAATTTCAGTTTTTGGTCCGGCCCTCACTGACTTGGGACCATTGCAAAATGATGTGCGTCCCAAAGTCACCAGCCTTGGCGTCACTATAGACAGCGATTTTAAATTTGACAAACAAGTCAATGGCGTTTTAAAATCGTGTTTTTATCATCTTCGTCTTTTAGCAAAGGTAAAACCATTTTTATCTTTTAACCTTTTTGAACAAGTCGTGCATGCTTTTATTTCAAGTCGCCTGGACTACTGCAATGCACTTTATGCTGGCATTAGCCAAAAAGCTCTCTCCCAGTTGTAGTTAGCACGACTTTTAACAGGGGCCAGGAAACGCCAGCATATAACCCCAATTCTTTGGAGTTTGCACTGGCTCCCTGTTCATTTTAGAATTGATTTTAAATCCTTGCTGTTTGTTTTTAAAGCTTTACATGGACTGGCACCTCAGTATATCTCGGACCTCATCCAAATTTACACTCCTGCGCGCGCTCTGAGGTCCGAGAGCCAGCTCCAGCTCGTGGTGCCCAGGACGAGACTTAAAACCAGGGGAGACAGGACTTCTCTGTGGTCGGCCCTAAACTCTGGAACACTCTGCCCCTCCATGTTCAAACTGCTCCCACAGTGGAGTGTTTTAAGTCTCGTCTTAAGACCCACTTTTATTCTTTGGCTTTTAACACTACGTGAGTTGTGTGGTCTTCTGTCCTCTGTTGTCCTGTGTGGTTAGGGTTAGGGTTATAAATTTTGATGTCTATTTTACTGTTTTAATTGGTTTTACCCTTTAAAATCGTTTTTAATCATATTTATTTTTTATATTGTCTCTGTATTGGTTTTCTATTCATTTATTCTTTGTTTTTATTCAGTCATTGGTGTAGCATAATATTGTTTTTAATATTGTTTTTAATATCGTTTTTAATATTGTTATTAATATTGTTTTTAACATGGCTATGCAGCACTTTGGAAACATTCTTGTTGTGTAAATGTGCTATATAAATAAAGTGGATTGGATTGGATTGGATACATTGAGAATCGATATTGGCCTGTAAGATCCAAATTCAATTCTATCCTTGCCTTCTTTTGGTATAGCTGAGATAATTGCCTCCCTCCAACTAAGTAGCGTTTGTGCCTTTTTTAAGACCCAATTCAATGTGGGGAGTAAAGCAGGTATTAATTATTTTTTAAATTCCTTATACCACTCTGCCGTGTAACCGTCTGATCCTGGCGATTTACTTAATTTAAGCCTACTAATTGCAACTTTTAATTCATTTTCAGTTATACCTGCAGGTATTGTTTGGTTTGGTTTTTCATCTAAAATAGGTAAATCCAGGGAGTTCAGGAAGCTGTCAATTTGGGTCATGCTGCTACTAGAGACCTTGGAGTATAAAGTTTTATAAAAATGTTCGAAGGCTTCCTGAATTTCGTTTGGTTTAGTTTTTATCTCTTTTGTTCTTGGATCCCTGATTTTATGAATTGTGTTTTCTGCTATCTTTTTTTTAGTTTCCAGGCCAATATTTTCATAGACTTAGAGCCACTTTCATAGTGTCTCTGTTTCAAAAACATTAGATTTTTTTAAATTTCTTGTGTGGCCAAACTGTTAATTTAATTCCTAGTATTTCTTATTTCCCTTAATGTATCCTGTGCCAAATCTAGTTTGTTTTCTTTGTAATTCTTTTAGTTGTTTTTTTTTAAGTCATTTTATTTTGTATTCTAATTTTTTTTCTTAAATGAAGATATTGCTATAATTTTCACTCTTAAAACAGCCTTCAGGGTGTCCCATAACATGGGAGGCGAAACCTCTCCTGTGTCATTGAACTCCAAGAAGAGACTAATTTCAGATTTAATTTGTGTCTTAAAGGCCTACTGAAATGATTTTTTTTTATTTAAACGGGAATAGCAGATCCATTCTATGTGTCATACTTGATCATTTCGCGATATTGCCATATTTTTGCTGAAAGGATTTAGTAGAGAAAATCGACGATAAAGTTCGCAATTTTTGCTCGCTGATAAAAAAAAAGCCTTTCCTGTACCGGAAGTAGCGTGACGTCACAGGAGCTAGGATTCCTCACAATTCCCCGTTGTTTACAAAGGAGCGAGAGAGATTCGGACCGAGAAAGTGATGATTACCCCATTAATTTGAGCGAGGATGAAAGATTCGTAGATGAGGAACGTTACAGTGAATGACTTGAGAGGCAGCGATGGACGTATCTTTTTTCGCTCTGACCGTAACTTAGGTACAAGCTGGCTCATTGGATTCCACACTCTCCTTTTTCTATTGTAGATCACAGATTTGTATTTTAAACCACCTCGGATACTATATCCTCTTGAAAATGAGAGTCGAGAACGCGAAATGGAAAGTGCCTTTTATCTCCACGACAATACATCGGCGAAATGCTTTAGCTACGAGCTAACGTGATAGCATCTTGCTTTAACTGCATATAGAAACAAAAGAAATAAACCCCTGACTGGAAGGATAGATAGAAAATCAACAATACTATTAAACCGTGGACATGTAAATACACGGTTAATGCTTTCCAGGCTGGCGAAGGTTAACAATGCTGTGCTAACGACACCATTGAAGCTAACTTAGCAACCGGACTGCACAGAGCTATGCTAAAAACATTAGCTCTCCACCTACGCCAGCCAGCCCTCATTTGCTCATCAACACCCGTGCTCACCTGCGTTCCAGCGATCGGCAGAAGGACGGAGGACTTCACCCGATGCGTTTGGCGGCCCGGAGACGTAGGAAGTCAAGGTGAGGTCGGCGGCTAGCGCTCCAACAAAGTCCTCCTGGTTGTGTTGCTGTAGTCCGCTGCTAATACACTGATCCCACCTACAACTGTCTTCTTTGCAGCCTTCATTGTTCATTAAAAAAATTGCAAAAGATGTCCAGAATACTGTGGAATTATGAAATGAAAACAGAGCTTTTTGTATAGGATTCTACGGGGTACCATAACTTCCGTTACTCGGACTTCGTCACGCGCATACGTCATCATACCGCGATGTTTCAGCCGGATATTTCCCGGGACGTTTTAAATGTCACTTTATAAGTTAACCCGGCCGTATTGGCATGTGTTGCAATGTTAAGATTTCATCATTGATATATAAACTATCAGACTGCGTGGTCGGTAGTAGTGGCTTTCAGTAGGCCTTTAAAGGATAGGTCATTCAGCAGACTTGATTTTAGTTTCCATGTATTATTTTTTGCCCTCAGATTAAAGTCAATAGATACTGTATATAGGTGCATGGTCACTTAGATCTATTGTCCCAATTTCACAGGTACATATTTTATCTTTATCCTTTCCAAATATTAGAAAATCTATATTCTTGTATAAAGACAGTGCGGAGCAGAGACATAAGTATAATCCCTTCTGTCTGGGAAAAAGTCTCGCCATATGTCAATTAAGCCTACTTCCTCAAAAAGTGTGTTTACTTTCTTATAAAGGGGTTTAACTTAATGTATTTTTATACTAAATGAGTCCAATTTTGGCTGTAGATGCAGTATATATTTAAATCCCCACCACAAATCAAAAGACCTTCGGTTTCCGTTACCATAATATTGGTGATTTTTTGGAAGAAATTAATATCACTCCCAGGGGGTGCATAGACATTCAATAAGGTGATCGGGTTCCCATCTATCTTTCCCTTTACTAAAATAAATCTACCACCTGGCAAGTCTACTCCCATAACTAAAAAACTGAAATAACATAAATCCAAAGCAAAATGACTACAATTTTTAAAAAAAGTAATAGAAGAAAAAAGAAAAGTGTAGTTCCAAGGCAGGGGTCTCTAATAGATGACCCTGAGTTAGGCTAGATACAACGTCTAGCTGTGGGGGACACCCTCTCCCAACTATGGGCTGAGGGCCCCCATCATGACACTTGGTAGAAAGAGAGAACAAATCTCTGTTCATTACATAGATACATCCCTCATTTGTATATATTCTCATCTAGCTGGGGTTATTATATAAACGCAAATGTCTTTGAGTGAATTTAAAGTCACCTGTTTTGGTTCTGTTCATCTTACCAACACTTTAAGAAGTCAGTAAAAATTAACAGGTTCTCCGGAGAAGGCGATGATTATCTTCTAAAGGCTAGCTGTTTCTCCTTGATGCTTCTCTCTGGCTCCTCACCTGTCCCTTCCCGGCTCCTTCCTCCCATGGTCTCCCAGGCGGAACGGGACAGCTGATCCAGCAGGCTCTCCCTCGGCGTAATCACGCTGACTGGCAGTCCTCTGTCCTTCATGTCTCTTGTCGCCTCCTTTGCTCTCCGGTACAGCTGCGTGCCGTCCTCATAGAACACTCGTAGTTTGGCCGGGAAGGAGTCTGGAAGCGGATATTTCTTTGCTTTAACACTCGCTTCGCTTCAGCATATTCTTTCCTCTTTTGCAGGACTGCTGGGGGTAATCCTGGTCAAAGTATATTAGTCTCCCGTTCAGAAAAATCTTCTTCTTTCCCCAGGCTTTGCGCATGACCTCTTCTTTCATCCTGTAGCGGAGGAATTTGACTATTATTGACCGCGGCTTGTCTTCTCTGTCTCCAGCTGGTCTTGGCGCTAACGCGCGGTGCGCCCTTTCGATGTCGAGCTGCGTGGTTGCGGGTATCTCCAACATGTCCCGCAGCAGTTTTTCCACAAACTCTGGTATGGACGGTCCCTCGGCTCCTTCGGGAACATTGTATATCCTCAAGTTCTCGCGTCGGGATCTCCCTTCATAGTCGAGTAGTTTGTTTTCTTGCTGTTGAATGACTTTTATCATGTTGTTCAACACATACTCCACGTTTTGAATCCGGTCCTCCACCTTCTCAATTCGCTCCTCTGTGTCTGTTATTTGTTGTTTAATGTTGGTGAGCTCGGATTTAATATCGCTCAGCTGTTCTTTTATGTCTTTTCGGAAGTCCCAAATCTCCTAAACCTTTCTGCGTCCGCCTCTTTTGAGCGAGGGTTAGCATTAGCACCGCCATCTTGTAGCTTTACAGGTGAGCTGTTCGCGGACACAGAGCTTTCCTCATTTACAGGCTCTGCAACGATATTTGCTCGATTTCCTCTGGTTTTCCCCATTCTTGCCCCTTTTGTTTGTTCAGAGATTATCTGAAAATTTGTCATTTTACGGTCTAACGGGGCGAAATAACTTTTTTCACGAGGGAGATGTTACTCTAAGCTGCCATTCAGCTTGATGACGTCACCGCATTTGTGTGCTACAGAATGCTGATTAGCAGTGTTGGGACTAACGCGTTAAATAGTAATCTAACGCGTTATTTTTTATATTCAGTAACTCAGTTACCGTTACTACATGATGTGTTACTGCGTTATTTTACGTAATTTTTTATGTAGTATCGGCTAGAAACTGAGAAGATCTGAGTGTGTTTTATTGGAGCGCTGCAGAAGAGGCGACGGAGAAGAGGCGCGCTCTTTGTGTGTGTATGTGTGTGTGTGGGAGGGGGCGTGTCTGTGTTTACTAACAAGACGTCATGGCGAAGCCCGAAGCCGAGATTCTTAACATGGAGATATTCTCACTACTTTTCTTTTGTTGACCACAAAGAAAATAACATTTTAGTTAAATGTAAGTTGTGTCTTGGATCAAAGATCCTATCATAGCAATTCAAATCTGCTGAAACAGCTACAAAAGCAACATGCTTCGACAAAGCTAGTAAAGAGAGACACACTTCACCTCCTAAGCAACAACGGCTGGATTTTAACAAGGCACTGCTAGCCAGGACAACATTGATAGAGCCATTGCAGCACTGAAGGTACACACACTCTGTCAATTATCTTATATACTATTTCATTCTTGACTTCTAGAGTGTTTGATTATCATATCACTATAAATGTATAGACTATAAAGTTGTTGGTTAGGCTTTATGTATGTAGTATGTGCCTTCCTTGGTTTACAGCTATGTTGTTATTATGCTGTTTGTTACGTGTGTATGTTATGTTGCAGCTATTTAAAATAGTTTTGTCAATTTGTTCTGACCTGAAACAAATTGGCCCTTTGAAACATATCTTTGTCTTTGTGTGTTGTATGTAGACCACATTGCTTAGCAGAGTTCAGTGATGCAAATGCATGTCAAGTTGATCAACAGATTGTATTATTCTCCAGTGCAATAACAGTACTGAAATGAAGGCTAAAAGGGCATTAAGGGGGCCTTAAAAAAAAAAAAAAAAAAAAAAAAAAATATATATATATATATATATATATATATATATATATATATATATATATATATATATATATATATATATATATATATATATATATATATATATATATATATATATATATATATATATATATATATAAGTAACTAAATAGTTACTTTTCACAGTAATGCATTACTTTTTGGTGTAAGTAACTGAGTTACTTTTGAGATAAAGTAACTAGTAACTGTAACTAGTTACTGGTTTTCAGTAACTAACCCAACACTGCTGATTAGTGGAACTATCATGCAGTATTTTTACACAGCCGTAGTCTTTTAACTAGTATACAGTTTAATGCTGTTTAATAATTTTTACAAACATAGTTTTGATACGCACAGCCACAAGAAGTGGACAGACACTTTTAAATGTATTTAAAACGTATTAAACCAGACTTTAAAGCAGCGACTGGAGCTGCTTACCCAGACATAGACCATGTTGTTTTGTGACATGTGAAATAGGAGACAGTAAAAGAGTGTAACGAAGGTATATCACATGAAATATTCCCTACTTACGTTATTTAATGTTGTAAAAGTAGTCAGTGACACACCATTTTTGTAGTTATTAGCCTCAACCTGATAAAACAAAATGCTACAGTAATGCTAATGCTAAATCTGATGTATTCATGTTGTCGCTCTGAGATAAACACTGACATTTATCATGCATATAATCATTATTTACAGCTGAAATGGCTCATAAGGACTCGCCTGATTCTCCATAATTAATAATTTACTAAGGGGGACTTTCAATCAATCAATCAATCAATGTTTATTTATATAGCTCTAAATCACAAGTGTCTCAAAGGGCTGCACAAGCCACAACGACATCCGTGGTACAGAGCCCACATAAGGGCAAGAAAAAACTTTCTGATTGTTGGAAACTGGACAAAGGCCTAGCTCACTTTGTATGTAACATTTGATAGACTCTGTTTTTAAATCATAACGGTTTGTATCTAATTGCTTTTTATTTCATTTACTTACACTTTAGTTAAAGAAATATGACCTGTAATTGTTTATTTACATGGTATCAATATAGAAATATACTTTACCACTCATCCAAATGTCATCAGCCTCATTTATATAAACTAGCCTGAACTGTGAAATGCGGTGGAAACACAACCCAAACAAGTCTACAAGGACCAAAAGTTCCATGAATTTAATGTTCCTGAGCCGTTGGTAAACTCTAACTTCCACAGTGTTCTGACATGTGTGAATAGGGCTTCCATCAAAATGACACACGTTTATTGGGACTCAGCTTTCCATTGCATGTCTCAACCCTGTTGCCTAGTTGTGTCCCTGGTTGCTACAGTACATGCAATATTGTAGATCACACAGATAGATGTATGTAGTTTCTTACATTGTGTGTCGTCATGGTATGGGTAAATGGCCACAGTTCTTTTGTGAAGGTCATCATCAGTGCTTCTTTGTTCAGTGTCCCACTGGTTGGATGACTTGTAGCTATCACAAGACCCATACGCACAGCACTGGTAGGCATAAGGCATTTCGATCACCCTGTAATAGACACACAGGCTGCATTGACTAATTATAAATTAAGTGCATCTAAGCCACACGTTTGAAAACTTGTGTAGAAATGTAAATAATTCACATGAACATCACATTGGCAATTACCAATTCTTTAGCACAGTAAGTATGCATGCATTATGGTTAACATGGGGTGTAGAGGTCTTACCTACTTTAAGAAAGTGAACCACAGAGAGATTGTAAACTATTTAATTTCTGGAAAGTTATTAACTGTCTTTGTTGATAAAACGATAGTATGCTGTCAAGGTGAAGTTCTTTAGAACTTCTGCTGGCATGTCCTGTCTTTCTTTGAAATGTAGACTGTCGTTTGCTTTGCAAAACCTTTTCAGTTGTTATGGAATTTTGACAAGAATTGACTTGCTCATGATGAATGCTTGCTTGTTATTACAGTCCAGAATTGGCTTACAGTTGCAGACTATGCTGTGTGTGTACAGTGCTTTACCTCATATGAGGGAAGTGATCAGGGCTGAAGGTGTTGTATAACTCAGTGTTTCCACGGAGTTTGAGATGAGTGAGACCTCCCAATCCTGCAGATGGCAATGAGCGAAGCCTGTTTTCAGCTAGGTCCCTGGAATAAATGAAGAAGCCAATCCAAAAAGGGAGTTAGATGTCAGTTCTGGTCAGTCCAAAAATGCAGAAGGTTATTCTCACAATAAGCTTTTTTGTTAAATGCATTTAAAAAAAGCTCTGTGAAACAAGCCTGTTCCTTTTTGCCCTATAGAACACACTGTCAAACAGCGTATCTGCTTCTTTAGTTGGGCATACATCAAGCATAGTTTGCATGATGTGGCACTTTACAACATCAGTAATTGTACAATAACTGTAATTATACAAGATAATATAACATGCTACATGTTTAATTATTCTTGCTGATAAGATAAAATGTTCTTAGTTAATGTAATATATTTTACTTTCAACTTGATGGTTAATGATACTTTCTGAATACACAAATACAAATCACCTTATTGTTTTGGCTTTTGGAAACTGCATACTTAACAGCAAAACACACGATTGCCAGCGTTGCATTTATACGTGTATCTTGTGCATTTTTTACTCACAGTTTGACCAAGGAATGCAAAGAGGCAAAGGCATCTGCATGGATCCACTCTATCTTGTTCCAACTCAAATCACTGACAAAACCCAGACAAAACAGACATTAGTTTAAAAAGGTCTCTTACCACTAGATGTCAGTAAAGCTTCAGCATGCAAAGGGAAAACAGGCACACTGCCATAGCAACCCTTTTCACAGGACCAATTCCATTAGAATTTAGGGTTTTATTTTTTAGAGGCCTTTAAACATGAAATTCTCTTGTTTGACAGTTTTTTTTGGCGCAAATGTATATTGTGAATAGTTTTTTTCTTCTGTCCATTCCTCTTTGTTATCAATTGACAACTTATAACTGGGCGGTATAGCTCAGTTGGTAGAGTGGCCGTGCCAGCAACCTGAGGGTTCCAGGTTCGATCCCCGCTTCCGCCATCCTAGTCACTGCTGTTGTGTCCTTGGGCAAGACACTTTACCCACCTGCTCCCAGTGTCACCCACACTGGTTTAAATGTAACTTAGATATTGGGTTTCACTATGTAAAGCGCTTTGAGTCACTAGAGAAAAGCACTATATAAATATAATTCACATAACTTCACTTATTGGAATCCTGACCTTTGGTATGGCATTCCTCAATACCCCAATAATTGTGCATTGGACATTGCATTGCTGCAGTAACTACATATAATACATGCATATAAACCCTTTGTGAACCCCCGGATGCAATGACATGTGTGTTGGTGGGGTTAATAAACTCCTTTATTGATGGCTGTGCGTTCACGAAGAGCGACTCGAAACTTAGATACTAAGTAAGAAACAAAAGATGACTGTTCAAAAAATGAATCAAACATATTTACAGTGAGGTAGGAATAACAGGGAAAAAACACAAAAATCCCCATAAAAGGTGGAAACAAAAATGTGTGTTTAAATGAGCAGAGCATGACTACACAGAACAGCAACTTCAAATACAGCGGGGTGCACAGAATACTGAAGAAACGTTTAGGCAGGAAGGTAACACGCGCTAAGGTAGAATAAAGAACTGGCAACACCATGCTGTCTCCACAGTGCTATAATGACCACCTATTAACAATTACACACAGCTGTGCCCCACTATGTACTAAGACAGGACTAAGAAAAGTACTATAATAAAACAAGACTGAAACAGGAAACAGACCTAAAAATAAACGCACAAAACAGGAAACGGTGGCAGAAACAATCACTAAAAGTCTACTTTCAAACAGCGCTGGACACCCTTCTTCTGTTGAGGGCTTTATTGATTAAGCGATTATTTTTATTAGAAAAAAGCTTTAATTTATATTCTGGTGCTTCAATCAATCGTTTGATGAGTATAACTGACAATTGATGAAATCCTGACCAAATGCAGCACTCGGAACTTTAAATATGCAAACATAGTTTTCACGCAGCCGCTGTAGTAGAGTGCACATGAGAGCGGTGGTTAGTGGTTGCCGCAATTGTGGCAAATAGCAGAGATTTTTATATTATTCAAAAAATATATATATTATTGCATACATGTTAAATGAACAATTTCAATGTTGATGTGCATTTATTAGGAAAAAAAAAAAAAGTTATGACAAGCAGAAAAAAACGTTCAACTATCTTCTTAAAAATACAAATTAGGGCTATAAAGTATTGTTTTATGGAATTACTTGATGAATCCAACAAACTAATTGATATATTACTCAACTACTGAAATAATTGGTAGCTGCAGCCCTACTTCTGTCCTGACCTACAGCAGGTGCTGTTGAACCATATTGTTACTGTATTGCCTTGTATGTACTTATAAAACCATATATATATATATACCTTATATAAAATCACAAAGTTGCATTTACTTGCATTAATTCTGCACTCATACTACTATGCAGTTATATTATGCGACAAGCAGTGGTTATTTATAACGTATGTTATGACAATAAAGGATTGATCTGCATGATAAAGTTTCAAATCAAACACAAGCGCCATTAAAATAAAAGAGAGGTTTACTTACAGCGTTCTCAGAGAGGTGAGCTGCTGAAAAGTGCTGGTCTCTAGCCTCGTTATTTGGTTATGCTGAAGCCCTCTGTTGAGACATGCAAAATGTCTAAGTAATGTGGGATTTAGTGTATAGTATTGTGTAGGGGATTGACTTGGTAGATATCACTCACATCTCTTGCAGTGCTGAGCAGTGATGGAAGCTTGGCAGATGCTGTATCTGATTGTATGACAGCTCTCTACAACACAGAAACATGTTTGTGGGGTACACTGTTTATCACTTTACTTTTTGTTTCTGGCACTTTTGTCTTGGCTTTTTGCATACTTACAGTACTCTGAGGCAAGGCAGGTGTTCGCACAGATCAAGCGGGAGAGTTGAGAGACCCGCCTGAGTCAGCGTCCTGTAGCAAAAGGGAGAATCCTCATTGTTGGAGCTAAAGCAAGAGAGATTCTTACTATTGAGACTATTATTTGACAGGGAGCTGTTTTGTGCCTCTTGTGTTCGTGTTTCCTAAACCACAAAGTGCTTCTGTTAATGGATCGACCCTTGCAAGGCTTTGCACTGTACTGGCTCGAATAGACTAATTGTTATCCTATTGAATATATGTTCAAGTTCTTATATTCAGACACGTTTTAGGTATAATTGTTGTTGTTTCGACTGTCATCTGCAGTTTCTCTCAGGACAGCTTATACTAGGTCCACATGAACACAGATTTGGTCAAAAACACCCCTCCGGTGTTAAAACAATTTCTATTCAGATGAGTAAAGTTTCAAAACAATTTGTGCACTCGAAAACACATTCATCTGAAGGCTGTCATTAGAATTGTGTCCAGTCAGAAGCCTGAAAAAGAAGCGACAGCTGACCTTGTGGCATTATAGTGTTTTTGTTTATCAGCATACCATATTTTTCAGACTATAAGGCGCATTTAAAATCCTTAATTTTCTCAAAAATCGACAGTGTTTTATTTGGTACATATTGTAATAAGTGTGATCTGTAGATGGCAGTCACACATAAGAGATATGTGAGGACTGCAGGTGGACTGATGCCTGTTTGGTTAATGACGCTAGCAAGTCCCTACAAACACAACACAATGTTTAATGTTTCATTGAAAATATAGAACATTACACACGGCGCTCCAAATTAAGTACGGTTTTGGTAAGCTACGAAGCCACACTGCTTGATGGAATGCTGAGTATTACGGCTACCGTAGTCAGACGTACTGTGCTTCACCATAGGAGTATTATTATGGTGTGTGTATAAAGACCCCAAAATGGCGAAGGGTAAGCACGTAAATAGGACCGCCCACAAAACATTGCATCTTGAATAGACGGTCAGAAAGCTGCTTGAAGATGGTCTAACACATAATCTATGCAAAATTTTGAGCAAAGATGCACTATAACATGTTCTGTAGCCCACAAGGAAGTGTTTTGAATAAAAAAAACAACATATGACCCCTTTAATGCGCCTTATAGTCCGGTGTGCCTTTTGTATTAAAATGGACCCGGCAGTGTGCTTTATAATTCGGTGCATCCTATGATCTGAAAAATACGGTAGTATGATATTAGATGCACAATGACATGTACATTATCATTAAAATAACACACACTTTTTTGGAGCCGAGGAAACATTGTGGATGTTGTTTTTTTGTTTTTTTTAAAATTGCCCATGCCTAAAATGAAACCAACACTCTTTAGTAACTGCCAGTGGTGGCTGCTGGTCTCTCAAGTAGAGAAGGCTCATTTTCACCTACTTTCTAAACACAAGTACAGCCTCCAATTTCAGATAAAATATATACTGTAAAGATGCTAGATTTTACAAAGAAAACTTTACTTACAAAATCCCCCAGAATACCAGAATTCAACTTGTAATATGCTCTTGTGCAGTGGTTTATATTTCAAGATAGCTGATTAGCTCATTTTGCTGTCAATCAAATGGGGGTTTTAGCCTCAGACAAATCATGCCAAGCCCACTTACCATACACTTCCAGAGACACATAGTGTCCGAGACAAAGCCGAGTATTTACCCAATGACTGTATAGTTTGGCTGGAGTGGATCAACCCACTCTATGCTCCCTCATTGAAGTCAATGGATGCTCAGCTTCAACACTGTTTAATGCACTGTGACGCTATCAAAATTAATGAGAAGTTCTCCAAAGTAGCTGATTCTGAACAAAACGTATTCTAGTGCATACTTTAGTCAATGTTGTGTAAACACAAAAGTACATATTTTACCACTTATTTTCTTTGATATTTTAGGGGAAGCTGAGCTTCCATTGCAGTGTTGGAGAATCAGCACTGTTCATGTTCTTTATGTTTGAATGTTAAATAAGGTTTGCAAACATGAGATAATCTGACACATTTCTTATGAGATGAACAAAAAGGCTTCTGTCCATTTACTGTCCAAACTCAAAAGCTGAAACCGGAATTTTAAGGAAGCTCTCCATTCTGGCCAGATTTTTCAAAAAGCTAAAATTTTAAGGGCAAAACTAAGTATGTGTGTGGTCAAAAAACCAAAACATACAAACATGTCCACTTAAGTGTGGCCATGACCTAAAACTTTTCAGAGTATAGGAAATTAAACATATTTAGTCTGTGCCGAGTACCATTTTAGTTGTTAATCTGCAGAACACTCACAAAACTTCCAGGCTGGTGGTTCCTTTCAGGTCAGGAAACTCTTGAATAAGGGTTGCACCGTTAAGGGAACTACAAAAAGAAAAGATGGTCACCGTTCCATTCACACACATGTACACACACACACACACATGTTCACACACACACACACACACACATGTTCACACACACAACCTGCCCAACAGCTCATTTCAACCATCACATTTTTCATCCAACATCAATACAGGCTGGTTGGGCTATCTCACTAGACATTGTAAATCACACCATTCAAGATGTTCTTACAATGCACACACTCTTACCACATCAGTACACAGCATAGCAACATGCTAACAACATCATATAGTAGGTCATTACTAGGGGTGTAACGGTACGTGTATTTGAATTGAGCCGTTTCGGTACGGGGGTTTCGGTTCGGTTTGAAGGTGTATCAAACGAGTTTCCACACGGACATATTAAGTAGCGTAGCGCACGTTGTGTAAACAATGCACACCGAGGCACAACACATGCTAGCAACGACCGGGCTACGACAACATATAAAAGCCAAAGCTGGAAGACCCTCCTGCCTCGTTAAGATCTCCCGTTTGGGAACACTTCGGGTGCGGAGGACGGAGGTTTGCCGACATTGTTCAGCAGCAGCATTAGGGTATGCTTCTGCCAACACGTCAAACATGCTAACCCATTTGACGCGGCACCACCCCCAAGTGAACATCGCTTCAACAAAGATAAAGACGAGCAAACAGCTCCCACCTCTTACTGCCAAGTTAGCCAGGCTGGGGGGGGAAGAAAAGTTCATCTGAGGCTGAGGTGACTTAAAACTGTTTAATGTTGCCCTTTTTATATGTAGAAGAAAAGTTTTGTCATTCTATTTAATCTGAGCAACAACTTGAGGCAGTTTAATGTTGATTAACGTGGACCCCGACAAAGAAGTTGAAAAACGTATTGGGGTTTTACCATTTAGTGGTCGATTGTACGGAATATGTACTGTACTGTGCAATCTACTAATAAAAGTCTCAATCAATCAATCAAAAAAAGCACTTTATATGTAGAAAGGTTTTGTTAAGAAACCATTCTGAGCCTTATCTTATTTAGTTTGTATTTTATATATGTTGACCACATTAACCCTGGCAATGGACCCTGTGTGTGTATATGTATGTTATGCCATTGTTTACAAATTTGGTAAATAAATAACCAAAAAATGTATATTTTGTTGTTTTCTTACTGTACCGAAAATGAACTGAACTGTGACCTCTAAACCGAGGTACGTACTGAACCGAAATTTCTGTGTACCGTTACGCCCCTAGTCATTACACATGTCCTCTCTTACTGCTGGGGCAGCAAAATTATTTAAACCGCGTAAAAAAATGATTTAAACCAATTCTCTGTGCCGCATACTTACAGTGTGTGCAACTTTGGTAAGAACTGGAAAGCAGATTTACCCACAAACTGGATGGGGTTCTCATAAAAGTGACTGCAAAAAGCATATAGTTCATATTAAATGTTTGTCACATTGACCCTGCTGTTGACTATAGCCTTTTAGTCTTCCAAGTAACTTAAGGAAAGCGGCTTACATGGTTTGAAGCTGAGGATTTCCCACAAAGGCCCTCTCTGGGATGGCTTTAATATTATTGTTATGAAAGCCCCTGTAAATAAAAGTATGCAATATATATATATATATATATATATATATATATATATATATATATATAGTTAGTCTATTAATATGATTCTGATCTGTCTTTACAGAAGTGACAGAGTGGGTTTGTGGGATAGAGGTAAGCATGCTGCACCTGCTATTGCACAGCTGAAAAACATTTTTGGATACAAGAGATTTGAGCACGTATGCTGTATCTGTGACACATGTGCGCTGTGGAACATCTGCTGAATTTGAGTGAAGACATCGTTTGTGTGCATGTGCTGGACCCAGCACCTGCTTTGGGCGAGAGAGATTGTATCCGAGTGCCACATTAAAATCACTTAACAGGATTAGTGGGGATAACTCAGCCATGATAGCTATGTTGGGCAGGTGTTATATATAGTGTGTGTGCGTGCGCATGTACATGAATGTGTGCATGTGTGCATGCATGTGTTTGCATTCACTCACAGTTCCTGAAGCTTATTCAGTGTCCTGATCGCCACAGGGAACTCCTGGAGATCATTGTAATTCAAATCCCTGCGAGAGACATGAAGTTGTCATGGTCCGTTGAAAGTCCATTACTTAGGTTGTATGATGATTGCAAAACACAATATAGTTGAACGATGCATTATATTCTAAATGTTTGTCTGATTATGTACAGTATGTGTGCATTGTACAGTGGATGACATTTGCTCAAACACACAGCTGTAAACACAATTTACATACGGTATATATACACGTGTATATGTGTGTATATATATATATATATATATATATATATATATATATATATATATATATATATGTATGTATATATATATATATATATGTATGTATATATATATATATATATATATATATATATATATATATATATATGTATATATATGTATATGTATATATATATATATACAGTATATATATATATATATTTATACAGTATATATATATATTTATACAGTATATATATATATATATATATATATATAAACATATATATATATATATATATATATATATATATATATATATAAACTATATATATATATATATATATATATATATATATATATATATATATATATATATAAAAACCTATATGTATATAAATATATATAAACATATATGTATATAAATATATACAAACATATATATATATACTGTAAATATATATATATATATATATATATATATATATATATATATATATATATATATATATATATATATATATATATATATTTACAGTATATATATATATATATATATATTTGTTTATATATATATTTATATACATATATGTTTATATATATATATTTATATACATATATGTTTATATATATTTATATATATATATATATATTTACAGTATATATATACATATATATATGTTTATATATATATTTATATACATATTTGTTTATATATATATATGTTTATATATATATATATATATATATATATATATATATATATATGTTTATATATATATATATATATATATATATATATATATATATATATATACCTGTATGTATATATATATATATATATATATATATATACAGGTAAAAGCCAGTAAATTAGAATATTTTGAAAAACTTGATTTATTTCAGTAATTGCATTGAAAAGGTGTAACTTGTACATTATATTTATTCATTGCACACAGACTGATGCATTCAAATGTTTATTTCATTTAATTTTTATATATATATATATATATATACAGGTAAAAGCCAGTAAATTAGAATATTTTGAAAAACTTGATTTATTTCAGTAATTGCATTGAAAAGGTGTAACTTGTACATTATATTTATTCATTGCACACAGACTGATGCATTCAAATGTTTATTTCATTTAATTTTGATGATTTGAAGTGGCAACAAATGAAAATCCAAAATTCCGTGTGTCACAAAATTAGAATATTACTTAAGGCTAATACAAAAAAGGGATTTTTAGAAATGTTGGCCAACTGAAAAGTATGAAAATGAAAAATATGAGCATGTACAATATTCAATACTTGGTTGGAGCTCCTTTTGCCTCAATTACTGCGTTAATGCGGCGTGGCATGGAGTCGATGAGTTTCTGGCACTGCTCAGGTGTTATGAGAGCCCAGGTTGCTCTGATAGTGGCCTTCAACTCTTCTGCGTTTTTGGGTCTGGCATTCTGCATCTTCCTTTTCACAATACCCCACAGATTTTCTATGGGGCTAAGGTCAGGGGAGTTGGCGGGCCAATTTAGAACAGAAATACCATGGTCCGTAAACCAGGCACGGGTAGATTTTGCGCTGTGTGCAGGCGCCAAGTCCTGTTGGAACTTGAAATCTCCATCTCCATAGAGCAGGTCAGCAGCAGGAAGCATGAAGTGCTCTAAAACTTGCTGGTAGACGGCTGCGTTGACCCTGGATCTCAGGAAACAGAGTGGACCGACACCAGCAGATGACATGGCACCCCAAACCATCACTGATGGTGGAAACTTTACACTAGACTTGTCCCAGAGTCTGGAGGAAGACAGGAGAGGCACAGGATCCACGTTGCCTGAAGTCTAGTGTAAAGTTTCCACCATCAGTGATGGTTTGGGGTGCCATGTCATCTGCTGGTGTCGGTCCACTCTGTTTCCTGAGATCCAGGGTCAACGCAGCCGTCTACCAGCAAGTTTTAGAGCACTTCATGCTTCCTGCTGCTGACCTGCTCTATGGAGATGGAGATTTCAAGTTCCAACAGGACTTGGCGCCTGCACACAGCGCAAAATCTACCCGTGCCTGGCTTACGGACCATGGTATTTCTGTTCTAAATTGGCCCGCCAACTCCCCTGACCTTAGCCCCATAGAAAATCTGTGGGGTATTGTGAAAAGGAAGATGCAGAATGCCAGACCCAAAAATGCAGAAGAGTTGAAGGCCACTATCAGAGCAACCTGGGCTCTCATAACACCTGAGCAGTGCCAGAAACTCATCGACTCCATGCCACGCCGCATTAACGCAGTAATTGAGGCAAAAGGAGCTCCAACCAAGTATTGAGTATTGTACATGCTCATATTTTTCATTTTCATACTTTTCAGTTGGCCAACATTTCTAAAAATCCCTTTTTTGTATTAGCCTTAAGTAATATTCTAATTTTGTGACACACGGAATTTTGGATTTTCATTTGTTGCCACTTCAAATCATCAACATTAAATGAAATAAACATTTGAATGCATCAGTCTGTGTGCAATGAATAAATATAATGTACAAGTTACACCTTTTGAATGCAATTACTGAAATAAATCAAGTTTTTCAAAATATTCTAATTTACTGGCTTTTACCTGCATATATGTATATATATATATATATATATATATATATATATATATATATATATATATATATAAATAACTGCATATACCGCATTAGTATCAGTTAATATCAGAAATGAAGTGCTGGACAGTATCTGCACATTAAATGTAAGAATGCCAATATCGAGCATGTGTCGTGTTTAGCAGGCTGTGGTCTTTTGGGTTCACAAGCACTTTGTAACATGCACTTATACATGTTCCCACCCACATGCTCATTAAAAAGGATCCAACATTTTATTTTACTCTTCTTTGGGTTGGTGAACAGCATACCAGGAACATTGTTTTATTCAGGCCATTTGTGTAGGACACATGGTTTCTTATTCTCATATAGTATGTTTATTTTAGGACAGTAGTTTGCAGTTGCCTGCAGATTTCATACATAGCAAATGTATTTTCTTTCAGATAGTGCTTGCTCATTCTCAACTCTACTGTTCTGTATTGCTCATTAATAACCTCCATTAAATATGAGAATCAACTGATCTCAGAAACCGTTTATTCTGAACATTCCTGGTATTCATTTGGTAGCTGTGGGTTTAAGAAATCTTCCAGCAATATCTTTATACAACCGGTGTCCTTAGATTTAGCATTTCTTTTTTTTGGCCCGCTTTGTTCTTGGATTCTTGTACAACATTAATATCTGGTTTAAGTACCACTAAACACACATTAACAGAAATGGTATTCCTGTCAGACACCTAATTAAAGTAAATTGAGGGCTCCTGGCTATATTACTTTACTGAGGTTGTATTTCTGGAAGTTCTACATTAATCCTGGGGTTATTCTAAGGTAATGTGATTGTTGTAAACACTACCATACGGATTGTTTGTTGATACTTGCGGATACATTATCATCACGTAGCCAGCAGGAATGTTTGGGCAAACAGAGCAAGTTTCTCATTTGGGCCTCTGAATTAACTTTGTGCTATTCTATGTAACATTGTTGCATATGTGTTGAGGGTTTTAGAGAGGAAAACATTGGGAGTATTTGTGGTGAAACAAATATGACTATATGTTTTTTTTTACTCACAGAGTTTCCAGGCTATGTAAACCTTCAAAACATCTCACACCCATGATCTGGATCTGGTTGTTATGGAGATGTCTAGGAAACGGCAAAAAAAAAAAAATGGTTTAGTGACTGTGCAGTTCTGTTTTTGCAAAAAGCAACATAACAAATACGTTCTCCAGTGAGTTGAGAAATTTAGACAAAGGAAAGTGTTGAACTAAAGCTTTAGACTTCACTTACAGTACAACAAGTGCAGAGAGGTTGGCAAATGCATAATCTGGGATGTACGTAATTTGGTTGAGGGCCAGCGTCATGGCTTGAAGGGAGGGTAGAGCATCCAGGGCCGTCACAGGGATCTCTCTCAATGAGTTGTCATCCAGCCACAGGTGCCTAAGAGAACGGATTCCTCTAAAGGCGCCAGCGGGAACTTCAGTCAATAGGTTTGCATCTAGACGCCTGTGGAATCAAAAGAATGAAGATTAATACAAGTTTTTTGGTTTTTTTGCATGTTTAGCTTTGCACCTGGGATTATTCTAGGATTTAAAGACTTTAGCTTCCAGGAATATAATTATGGTAATTATAATTCTTCAGTTGTCTTTTAATAAGCACATTGATTTTTTGCAAATCCCTGAATCTTAGCTTTACTTGCATAGGCATGTACTGTAGCTACTGTATGATATTATCAATCACTAAGGAAAGACATACAAACACCGGATTTTCTCAACCGATGCATTCATTACACTGACTGAATACACAAAAACATTTGATATCTCGAGTTTATTAAACCGAACAAACTTGTGATGATTTAAGTGTTCTCCCTTTGAGATTAGGGTGGCATAAACCTTAATGCAGGCCTGCCAAACTTGTTTCCATTGTGGGCCAAATCCCAGTTACGGCTGCCCTCAGAGGACCACTTGTAACAACAAATATACATGAACAAAAATGTGTAATTGCCACATGATATAACGCAATTGCTTATGCATTTTGTTATTTTTAACAGATTGATACCTTGCTTTGAAATCATAAATTGATGTGACAAGCAGATATTTAGGTATTTATTTTGATAACAGAAAAATGTCTGTAAGGTTTTGTGGCATGATCAGATATTAAAGTTTAAAAGATATGCAATTGTATGCAGTACATTTTCTTTGTCAAAAGTGAAAACTCAAAGTCATTTATCAATTAAGATTTGGTACATTTAGTACTTTATTGATGCACATTATTTCCAAGGATTTACGTTCACATGGCCCCCGGGCCTTGAGTTTGACACCTGTGCCTTATTGTATACACACTTTTCAGGCAGATGAGGTGCGATTCAAAGTCCTCTTGTTATTCGACTGTTTTGCCCTATCATATGTAATAATTTCCTGCCAGAGCTGTGTCCTTTTGTAGAATAGAAAACACAGTTAGTATGTCACAGATTTTAAACATTCTCTGTTCTGTCCACCGCTGTAATTCCTGGAGTATGTTAATGCAGCTCCCTCTTCACACTTTCAAGGCTTCACCAAACAAACAGTATCATCAAAGTGAAATTTGAACTTGAACTCTGAACTCGGGGCTCTTCTCCCTAGGGACATTTTCCATCAAGAGAGGCTATTGTATATACTGGCAGATGCTCACACATAACCAACCACACATGAATGCACAAACGGCTTCAAGAAATCTTAGTCTTGTCTACTCTGACTTGACTTTTTTTTTAAAGTGTTTACGTCGTCCTCGTGCATCCTGTGCGCTCAAACCGTGGACATTGTTTGTCCTTAGCCCAAATCACCAGATGAAAGCTGCGGAAGACCTTTGTTCTTTGTGTACTGCTCTCCAGGGCAAAATAATAAATGTTCCTCTGGGTGGACCTGCCAGGTCTCCAGAAGGCCCAGTCAGGACCAGGAATGCTTCACAGAAGCCAATAAAGCAGCAGCTATTTCCTGTCCATCACATCAAAGTACGAAGTATGATTATGGGAAAGAGAGGGAGAACTTTCTTTTCAAATGATGCAGGAGATGTGCGGACTTTGCTCTCTCAATTCTCCAGATGGCCACAATGTATTCACTGGGGCCTTCTGATGACCTTATATATGTGGTAAACATTCATAATTATTTTTTCCCAAATACAAATTGTGGAATGTAAAAGTCATATACTATTTTACCTGTTTACTTACTTTCTTTAAATAACAGTTGTAGTTCAGTGAAGACATGATAATTCTTGTTTGAGATTAAGTGTCAGTTTGTTTGGGATGAAAGCATCCTTCGTTGCAATTTAAAACCCATGTGCTGACTCAGATGCCATGTTTTTACCTAATCATGTGTTTCATGTCAGTGAGAGGCGCCAACAAGCTTTACTTTCCAAAGCCTTTTCAATAGTCTTTCTATGGTGAGCTTATCATTGCTGTGATGAAAAGGTGCTGTTCTTCTCTATACACATTCTGACACACCATCAAGAGGAGAGCCTCGGGCACAAAGCCTGCTTTAAGACACAAAGTGTACAGATGTAGGAGTGTGTGTGTGTGATGGTTTCCTGAATTAAAAATGAGCAGACCTACAGTGCATTCGAAAAATATTCACAGCGCTTCACTTTTTCCACATTTGAAGTTACAGCCGTACTCCAAAATATTTTTTGCAGAAATGTTTGCAACTTTATCAAAAAAAACAACTAAGAAATTACATGTACATAAGCATTTTTACCTTTGGTAGCAATTCTAGTCTCAAGTATTTTTGAATACTATGCCACAAGATTGGCACACCTATTTTGGGCAGTTTCACCCATTCCTCTTTGCCTATTCCTCTCTGCAGCACCTCTCAGGCTCCATCATGTTGGATGGGAGGGTAGGGTGCACAGCCATTTGCAAACCTCTCCAGAGATGTTTAATCTGATTCAAGTCTGGGCTCTGGCTGGGCCATTTACACAGTTGTCCTGAAGCCACTACTTTGATACCTTGGCTGTGTGTTTAGGGTCATTGTTGTGCTGAAAGATGAACCGTCGCCCCAGTCTGAATTCAAGAGCGCTCTGGAGTATGTTTTCATACAGGATGTCCCTCTATCCTAAATGGTCTCCCAGTTCCTGTCGCTGAAAAACATCCCCACAGCATGATGCTGCCACCACCATGCTTCACTGTAGGGATGGTGTTGGCCTAATCATTCATGGTGCCTAGTTTCCTCCAAACATGACACCTGGTATTCATGCCAAAGATTTCAATCTTTGTCTCATTAGACCGGAGAATTGTGTTTCTTATGCTACATGTTGGCAATTTTTTACAAATGAATGGCTTGCGTATGGCCAGTCTAAACCATACAGTCCTCATTGGTGGATTGCTGCAGAGGTGGCTGTCCTTCTGTAATGTTCTTCTCTCTCCACAGAGTAATGCTGCAGCTCTTACATAGTGACCATCGGGTTCTTGGTCACCTCCCTGACTAGGGTCTTTTCCCCCGTTTGCTCAATTTAGAAGGCCAGACCGCTTTCGGAAGAGTCCCGTTGGTTACAAATTTCTTCCATTTACAGACTGAGGGCGCGGTGCTCATTGGGACTTTCAAGGCAGCAGAAATTGACAATTCTGTCTCGGAGATCTACAGACAATTCCTTTAACTTCATTCTTGGTTTGTGCTCTGCCATGCGCTGTTCAGTGTGGGACAGTATATATAGACAGGTGTGCGCCTTTCCAAATCATGTCCAACCAACTGAATTTACCCAAGATGGACTCTTAATTACGCTGTAGGAACAGCTCAAGGATGAACAGTTGAAACAGGATGCCTCTGAGCTAAACTTTTGAGCTTCATGGCAAAGGCTGTGAAAACCTATAGTATGTGTAATAGTGTGATGTTGTTGCGCTATATTATGAACTAGACAGGGTGTTATATTTTATTTTGAAGTATCTCATTTATTTTGAAGAACCGGATGTCCGGTGCGGGAAGTGTCTTTGCTGTTTTTTTGATTGCTTTACTTCCTCTTAATCCGGACGTTTGAATGAGAAGGTAATAGTTCTTCAATGCTCCGTGTTTCTTCATATTGTAAATATTCTTCCTAAACGTTGTAGATACTTTAAAAGTTAACCCAATAATGTTGTGTGTACAAGTGATGTGTTTAAAGTAATTTTTATGCACAATTTCGTTTATTTAGAAGTAGAGCGTCGACTGTGTAAATTGTTTGGTAGTATTTACACGTGGTATTTACCTCACACAGGAGCAGATATCACTCCGCCCGAATGTTGTGACCTGTGTGTGTGTGTGTGTTTCATGTTTCCAACGCAGGTATGTGGATTTGTGCATTATTATTATTTTGTGATAAAACGTTTTTGTTAATGTAATTTAATTTATTATTATTTTTATATGAATGAATGTTTGTTGCTTCCTCTTCATTCGGACGTTTGAATGAGAAGGAGCAGATATCACTCCGCCCGAAAGTTGTGACCTGTGTGTGTGTGTGTGTTTCATGTTTCCAACGCAGGTTACCAATAAATACTGAACCGACGGCATGGCGAAGTGTCCTTTATTTAAAAAAATTACACAACGCAGAATGAGACTCACTACATATGGACATGTAATTTATTATTGGATTTATGTATTTTTATGATTAATATATTTGCAAAACAATTCTACAAAAACGTTCACATTGTCATTATGGGGTATTGTGTTTAGAATTCCATCCATCCATTTCCTACCGCTTATCCCTTTCGGGGTTGCGGGGGGGTGCTGGAGCCTATCTCAGCTACATTCGGGCGGAAGGCGGGGTACACCCTGGACAAGTTGCCACCTCATCACAGGGCCTACACAGATAGACCGACAACATTCACCCTCACATTCACACACTAGGGCCAATTTAGTGTTGTTGTGTGGACAAAACATTAATCCATTCCATTTTCGAATAAGGATGTAACAACAAAATGTGGAAAGTGTGAAATGCTGCAAATAACATAATTTACAATAAGTTGGTGGGTGGTGTGTAATAATGAACAGCCCTCTTTCATTATAACAAAAGCAAGCTGTTTCTGTGCAATGAAAGAAAGGCCTTTGTGTATATTGTATAATATATTAGAATGCAGAATTATTGTTGTGAAAAGCAGGCATTCAAAGTTGGTGTGTGGTAATTGATTGACAGCTCGGGGTGAAGAATTACAGATGAGGTCCACATGCACACATTCCAGCAAGCACGCTAACACACAGCACTGACCTTGCAGATGAGACAATTTAGCCACCAAAAACTCTCATTAGCAAGTGGATAGCAGTGTGGGTGGTGGGAGATGAACGAGAAGAGTGGAAAAGGAAGAGAGGCAGAATTAATGGAAAATGGGGTTGTTTCACAGCTCATTGGAGATGTTCTCTCTGGCCTGCAATGTCTGCTGTTTCCCTCATGGCTTCCAGATGCTACCATGAACTGCCTTTAAGCAGACTGTGACTCGTACAATCAGACAGCTCTGTATTGATGTTTTCGGTACCTTAGCCGAAGTTTGATTATGGTCCGTAATATGTCCATATCCTTGCGGTTACAGCTGAGATATATTTGGACGTAAATGGATGGTCACTGAGGTTTTACTATCTGCTGAAAGAGAGAGTGTTTGTGAATGTGTGTGTTTGTAGAACTCACAGTGACAGCAGATTGGGTAGGTCCCATGGTGCATCATCAGGAAGTCTTTCAAGCTGATTGTTCTGCAGCATTCTGTAAGGAACAGCATGCAAATCGAGAAATTAACAAAACATAAGAACAATTTAAAAAGTTGGCACGTCACGCCACACTGTTAATTCCATGATGATGGAACTCGTACCCAGGAAAGAAAATGTTCAGTTAAAACTTTAAACGCAACACAGGTGAGGAGATGCTCCTTGGGTGGGCTGTCGATGTAATTCTCGGAAGAATGGAACAATGAGGAAGTGGGGGAGGGAAATTGAACACACTATTTCCTGCTCTTGCGCTGCCTCTCCTTTTCTTTTTTAGGTTGTTTAGTTTTTGGACATTAGAGACCAAGTCTCTTGTGTATTTTGTCTGGCAACGGCAGTACGGTACCAGAAAAGGTCAACCTTCTTCCTTAGCAGTAGTTCACAGTTTAAAGCATTAGAAGTTGTGCAGATGCAGATTTATTGACACTCTAGTTTAGTAGACCTTGTAACTTTCTGCAGCAGCCTCTTTAAGCAGTTTGGAGTTGGGCTTTGATTATGCTCCAGCTGGTTGCTGCTGCAGCCAATCATGCCTAATTGCCTCAGCAAAACAACAAGGGATGTGTACCACAACGTATGTACCATAATGGACCCCGTGCCCACAGTACTGGGCCGGTATTAGATACTATGTAACCGATACCCAACTGGAGTGAGTAAATCATCAACTTTGCAATTTCCTTACACAAGAACGTCCAAATTTGAAGAAAAAAACATCCAAAATTGGCTTCACAGTCAGATTAATATCCTTGCTTAGCCTTCATTAGAATTGTGGCTTCTTTTCATTACCTTTTGCACGTCCTAATCTGTCTGTACAATATATTTTTATGGCTGCTGTGCACATTTTCTTAATCTGCTACTGTTTTTTAGCATACATAGTACAATATCATATACATAGTTCAAATGGAGACCTCTTTGTCAGTTTTGTTATCAAGGTAGGTGGTATGGCTGAAACATCCTGGCACCTGAGGAGGTGTGTGTGTATGGCATGTACAGAAATCAGGGGATTTAAATCAGGGTAGTTCTCTCCAGCACATAAACTTTAACTACATTTAATGATGCATGACCACCCAACAGCAACACACCTGACAAGAAGACTAAGGCCGAATCCCAATGTTCCCCCTCACTCACTACCACGAGCCCTCACTTACTACATTCTCGGAATGAAGCAACAGGGGGTAGATGTTTATGAATGTTCTCATTTATCCAGGTCATTGTCCTCACAGGACATTCAATCGATCGCAACTGGACTGTTTGGTTTGTCTTAGAAGACGTTTTGCCTCTCATCCGAGTAGGCTTCATCAGTTCATGCTCATAGACTTGGATATCTATATGCTCATAGAAACGTCTTCTAAAACAAATCCAGTTGCAATCGATTGAATGCCCTGTGAGAATAAGCGGCAGAGATTTGTAATCTTCCCAAGGAATTGGGACACCACTTACTACGTCACTGCATAGTTAAACATTTGTCCTCCCTAGAGTTGTCCCGACACCAATATTTTGGTACCAAAATGTATATTATGTACTGTATTTCAATACTGTTTGATACTTGATACTTTGGTACTACAAAATAAAGGGTACCACAACATTTTTTATTATTGGCTTAATTTTAAAAGAAAATCTTATGATAAAACGTATGATTAAATATATGTTTCTTATTGGACTCAAATAAAAGTTTTAAAATATTGGAATAAAAAGTAAAGAGCGCATTAAACATGTTTTTTTTTTCTTATTGCACTCAAGGAACAGTTTACAATTATTGTACATATATCTTGCCATAATCTATAATTAGGTTAGACTAGAATAAAAAGCTTTATTAACATTGTATTAAATGCTTCATAATTGATGGTTGCCATTTTGGATCTGTGCTTTAAAACAAATACAATCATTAGTAAATACTGAAAACATTAAAGCTATAACAACACATTAGACGTGTAGCAGGTAAAACACACATTGTTTAAAGATTAAACACAAGTTAATTAGTAGATATTTGTTGCGAAATGCAGTCAACTCACTTGCATTAGTGTAAATTACGTGGATGGTTTGGACTGCGCTAATTTTTAACAAACCAACCAGCTGTTTGAACATCTATGTATTTATATATGCACAGGGGAAGCTGTTAACTATATTACCTGCCACTCTTCAAACTTCTTGTGCAAATCTGAATATTTATTTTTACCTAAGTTTGAAGCAAAGGTGGTAATGCTGTATTGACACGTTTGACGAGACATGTTTTAAAGTGCTTGCAGCGTGGCACTTCCATGTTTAAAGTGTCACCTTTATCGATGCAATGGAGTTAACGGCTGAGATCATTTTTTATCATTCATCATGCTTCGATTGATGAATAAACGAAGAACTACACTACTAATACTACTGTATTATATAACTTGTGCAGAAATTGGGGAATTTCCTCTGGCCCTACCTGAACGAGTCAGTATCTGAAATCCCTCTCTCTGAAGAGCTAGACTCATACCCCCTACCCCTCGTTATGTTCATTATCCCTACATGCTAAGAGTCATTGGGACACCACTACCGTCACGCAAACGTGCAAAGTGCAAGAAAAATACTCACAACACTTTAAGATTGTGGAGACCCTGGAAAGCAAGGCTTGAGATATACCTCAGCTGATTCCCAGAGATTCGCCTATAAGGGGAAAACAGAGATTAAAATAAAATGACTGAAAATAATATACAAGTGAGCACATACATTACAATAAAAATATCTCATTAGAAAGATATTGCATTTTACTTCATGTTTTTATTTATTTCAGCCAATGACATAAAAAAGTACAAGGTAGACAACACCTAATGATATGAATTAATATAATGTAATGTACAATATGTGAACATGATGATCCTGTTTTGCCTGAAACGGAGTGGGAAGAAGATAACTTCATTCTATACTTTCCAATGAAAGAATCCATTTCTGCCATAATTTCATCTTCATGCCTATGGGTAAGTGTTGGGCAGTATGGAATTTTATTTTTTTTACTAGCAGTGTTGGCCCCAAATTCGGCATTAAACCTTAAACCAACTGGAGCGCTTTGATGAATGAGTAAAGATGGAATTTCATGAAACCTTCAAATTGGGTCAGCAAGTGTAACTAAACGATACTGTATGTGCTTGCCTCCTTGTGCCTATGTTCATGTATTTATGTATACTCGGGTGTATACTTTTTTAGTGTGACAGCTTGTGCTACTTTCCATGTCCTTGAGTTAAATTGAGCTTGTTCTAAGGAGCCTTGCAAGAGAGAAACCACACACATTCATGCAAGCAATCCAATCAGCTTGTTTATCAAACACAGCACCTAATGGTCATTTGTGAGTGTGTATAAGATGTCCAAATAAATAGCATTGGGTCCAGCAGTGTAACTCTCAAGGTCAGAAGCTGGAAGCCCAGTTTAAACACAGATTTGGTCTTCATAGCTTGAGACCACCCACTTTTGTTAAACACACACCCACATGTTACATGCTACACACTTGCATCCTCTTCCTCACACACTGGCTCTTCCGTCTGACAGCCTTATGTTAAGTAGCCAACTTGGAGCAAATAGGATCTGATAGTGATAGAATAGTGGCGGTCTTTCCAAACCACTAACATCACTATCACCCAGATGGTAAGAGACAGGGGCTCCGAGCAAACTCCCTTTGACATCTGATACTGGATGTCAGTACAGTATTTGTCAGGCTTATTATTCTGCACCACCGAACCACTCAGCCCCACATGTACCTGCCAATTCTCACACTCTGACCCGATTAAAACGCTCATGAAGCATGTGTTTATCAACACAAAAACAAAATATGCAGAACCACATTTTCTAAGACGTTTGGTGCCATTTAGTCATACTTCTTAGAACCACAGTGAAATCTTCAGACTTTAAATGCACCACATGGTGTATAAACTTAGAATTTGATAACAATTATTAATTATTAGCAGAAATTAAGTACATCCAAAAATGTAAAGTTCATTCATGGGGAGCGTGAACTTCCTCCTTGGCGTACATTAGGTCTTCAGTACAATGGCACATCCTTCTCTTGCACAATATGGCCACAGGGGACCAATTCAATTGGTACTTTAGCAAGAGTTACTGTTTCTGTCAGTCTCGTTGAGGTCCCCTATGAGAGATCTAAGCCCCTTCTACAAAGACCATCCTTCCTCCTAAAATAAATTATCAAGGTATAGGTTGCAACAAGGGGGAAAAATGTCATCCCAGTGAGGGGTATTACTGAATGATTTAGAGCTTTAGAAAGCAAATGTACATATGGCCTTTGTAGATGTACATGTATTACAGCCAACCAGCCTTTCTTTATTAGCTGCAGAACTGCGGCCAAAATTGTATCACAGCAAAATAATCATGTCAAAAGTAAGGGGGGCAAGTGAAAAGATGTTCTGATTGAAATTAACAATACACCCTGGCTCTGTCGACATACTTTCCATGACATCAGTCTGTTTATTTATGTGTGTATTTGGATAAATGATTATCCATATGGGTGAATGTTCCACAATTTGCCCTTCATAGTTGTTCCAAATCAATGTCATTCTAATGAAAAGCGTCTTGCTCTTGTCCAAGCAGTTGCCCCAGCTATGGTTCGGTTATTTTCTCGGCACTTTGAGCTGCTGAGATAAATACTCCACTACAGGATATTTCACCCATTAAACGTTACATAAAGATAAGTCTTGCATAAAATAAGACCACTGTGGTTCTAATATATTAAAGAAACTGGTCATCATAAAACCACTTTAAAGGCCTACTGAAACCCACTACTACCGACCACGCAGTCTGATAGTTTATATATCAATGATGAAATCTTAACATTGCAACACATGCCAATACGGCCGGGTTAACTTATAAAGTGCAATTTTAAATTTCCCGCTAAACTTCCGGTTGAAAACGTCCATGTATGATGACGTATGCGCGTGACGTCAATCGTTGAACCGGAAGTATTGGTACACCATTGAATCCAATACAAAAAGCTCTGTTTTCATCTCAAAATTCCACAGTATCCTGGACATCTGTGTTGGTGAATCTTTTGCAATTTGTTTAATGAACAATGAAGACTGCAAAGAAGAAAGTTGTAGTTGGGATCGGTGTATTAGCGGCGGACTACAGCAACACAACCAGGAGGACTTTGAGATGGATAGCAGACGCGCTAGCCGGCGACCTCACCTTGACTTTCTCCGTCTCCGGGCCGCCGACCGCATCTATGATCGTCGCTCCGTCGATCGCTGGAACGCAGGTGAGCACGGGTGTTGATGAGCATATGAGGGCTGGCGTAGGTAGATAGCTAATGTTTTTAGCATAGCTCTGTGAGGTCCCGTTGCTAAGTTAGCTTCAATGGCGTCGTTAGCAACAGCATTGTTAAGCTTCGCCAGCCTGGAAAGCATTAACCGTGTATTTACAGGTCCATGGTTTAATAGTAGTGTTGATCTTTTGTCTATCCTTCCAGTCAGGGGTTTATTTATTTTGTTTCTGTCTGCATTTAAGCCCGATGTGCTATAACGTTAGCTCCGTAGCTAAAGAGCTTGGCCGATGTATTGTCGTGGAGATAAAAGTCACTGTGAATGTCCATTTCGCGTTCTCGACTCTCATTTTCAAGAGGATATAGTATCCGAGGTGGTTTAAAATACAAATCTGTGATCCACAATAGAAAAAGGAGAAAGTGTGGAATCCAATGAACCCTTGTACCTAAGTTACGGTCAGAGCCAAAAAAGATACGTCCTGCACTGCACTCTAGTCCTTCACTCTCACGTTCCTCATCCACAAATCTTTCATCCTCGCTCAAATTAATGGGGTAATCGTCGCGCTCTCGGTCCGAATCGCTCTCGCTGCATTGTAAACAATGGGGAAATGTGAGGAGCCCTTCAACCTGTGATGTCACGCTACTTCCGGTTAAGGCAAGGCTTCTTTTATCAGCGACCAAAAGTTGCGACCTTTATCGTCGATGTTCTCTACTAAATCCTTTCCGCAAAAATATGGCAATATCGCGAAATGATCAAGTATGACACATAGAATGGATCTGCTATCCCCGTTTAAATAAAAAAAAATCATTTCAGTAGGCCTTTAATCATATTGCCACATCACCTGGTCTCAAAGTAAGCAATTAATAAAAGGCAACCATTATGGAACGAATGGGAAGGACAAGCCATTTGGCAATACTTTTAGTACAAACCCCGTTCCCATATGAGTTGGGAAATTGTGTTAGATGTGAATATAAACGGAATACAATGATTTGCAAATAATTTTCAACCCATATTCAGCTGAATATGCTCCAAAGACAACATATTTGATGTTCAAACTGATACATTTTTTTTTTTTGCAAATAATCATTAACTTTAGAATTTGATGCCAGCAACACGTGACAAAGAAGTTGGGAAAGGTGGCAATAAATACTGATAAAGGTGAGGAATGCTCATCAAACACTTATTTGGAACATCCCACAGGCAAATTGGGAACAGCTGGGTGCCATGATTGGGTATAAAAGTAGATTCCATGAAATGCTCAGTCATTCACAAACAAGGATGAGACGAGGGTCACCACTTTGTCAACAAATGCGTGAGCAAATTGTTGAACAGTTTAAGAAAAGCCTTTCTCAACCAGCTATTGCAAGGAATTTAGGGATTTCACCATCTACGGTCCGTAATATCATCAAAGGGTTCAGAGAATCCAGAGAAATCACTGCACGTAAGCAGCTAAGCCTGTGACCTTCGATCCCTCAGGCTGTACTGCATCAACAAGCGACATCAGTGTGTAAAGGATATCACCACATGGGCTCAGGAACACTTCAGAAACCCACTGTCAGTAACTACAGTTGGTCACTACATCTGTAAGTGCAAGTTAAAACTCTCCTATGCAAGGCGAAAACCGTTTATCAACAACACCCAGAAACGCCGTCGGCTTCGCTGGCCCTGAGCTCATCTAAGATGGACTGATAGAAAGTGGAAAAGTGTTCTGTGGTCTGACGAGTCCACATTTCAAATTGTTTTTGGAAACTGTGGACGTTGTGTCCTCCGGACCAAAGAGGAAAAGAACCATCCGGATTGTTATAGGCGCAAAGTTGAAAAGCCAGCATCTGTGATGGTATGGGGGTGTATTAGTGCCCAAGACATGGGTAACTTAAACATCTGTGAAGGCGCCATTAATGCTGAAAGGTACATACAGGTTTTGGAGCAACATATTTTGCCATCCAAGCAACGTTACCATGGACGCCCCTGCTTATTTCAGCAAGACAATGCCAAGCCACGTGTTACATCAACGTGGCTTCATAGTAAAAGAGTGCGGGTACTAGACTGGCCTGCCTGTAGTCCAAACCTGTCTCCCATTGAAAATGTGTGGCGCATTATGAAGCCTAAAATACCACAATGGAGACCCCCGGACTGTACTTAAGCTGTACATCAAGCAAGAATGGGAAATAATTTCACCTGAGAAGCTTAAAAAAATGTGTCTCCTCAGTTCCCAAACGTTTACTGAGTGTTGTTAAAAGGAAAGGCCATGTAACACAGTGGTGAACATGCCGTTTCCCAACTACTTTGGCACGTGTTGCAGCCATGAAATTCTAAGTTAATTATTATTTGCAAAAAAAAAATTAAGTTTATGAGTTTGAACATCAAATATCTTGTCTTTGTAGTGCATTCAATTGAATATGGGTTGAAAATGATTTGCAAATCATTGTATTCCGTTTATATTTACATCTAACACAATTTCCCAACTCATATGGAAACGGGGTTTGTAAATGTATGTGTATTGTTGATGGCAACCCTAAATTGGCCCTAGTGTGTGAATGTTGTCTGTCTATCTGTGTTGGCCCTGCGATGAGGTGGCGACTTGTCCGGGGTGTACCCCGCCTTCCGCCCAAATGCAGCTGAGATAGGCTTCAGCACCCCCCGCAACCCCAAAAAGGGACAAGCGGTACAAAATGGATGGATGTATGGATGGATCGTTAAAAAAATCGAAATATACAGTGTTTTTGGACTTTTATACATAGCCATAAAAATGATTATCTTAAAACTCATGAACATCAGAACAATTGTGGTTGTAGTGTCTGCACTTACTGTATAAAAGTGCAATAATGTAAGAAAAACCTTTCACACCTTTTATCCATCAACAGAAATATGATCATACAGCCTTTTAGAAGGCCAACCTGAGGGTCAACCATCGTCTTCCGCTTATCCAAAGTCAGGTCGCTGGGGCAGCAGCCTAAGCAGAGAAGCCCAGACTTCCCTCTCCCCAGCCACTTGATCCAGCTATTCCCGGGGGATCCCGAGGCCTTCCCAGGCCAGCTGGGAAGCATTGTCTCTCTACTGTGTCCTGGGTCTTCTCCACGGTGTCCTACAGGTCTTACATGCCTTAAACACCTCCCTATGGAGGCGTTCGCAGGGCATCCTGGCCAGATGCTCATCTGGCTCCTTTTGATGTAGAGGAGCAGTGGCTTTAATTTGATCTCCTACCGAATGACAGCGCTTCTCACCCTTTTTTCTGAGTGAGAGCCCCACCAACCGATGAATGAAACTCATTTCAACCGCTTGTACACTTGATCTTGTCCTTTTGGTCATAACCCAAAGCTCATGACCACAGGTGAGGATGAGAACGTAGATCGACCGGTAAATTGAGTGCTTTGCCTTCCAGCTCAGCTCCTTTTTCACCGCGACGACCTCACAAACCACTCTTCCCTCACTCGTAAACAAAACCCCAAGGTACTTGAACTCCTCCACTTGGGGCAGGATTTTCTCCCCAACCCGGAGATGGCACTCCACCCTTTTATGAGCAAAAACCATGGACTTGGACTTGGAAGTGCTGATTCTCATCCCAGTCGCTTTACACTCGACTGTGAACCGATCATGTGACAGCTGAAGATCCTGGCTAGATGAAGCCATCGGGATCACATAATCTGCAAAAAGCAGAGACCTAATCCTGCAGCCACCTAACCGGATCCCCTCAACACCTTGACTGCGCCTAGAAATTATGTCCATAAAAGTCGAAAACACCATCAGCCGAGTCCAACCCTCACTGGAAAAGGGTCCGACTTACTGCCGGCAATGCGGACCAAGCTCTGACACTGATCACACAGGGAGAAGTCCGCCACAATCAGACGGTCCACAGGACTCTCCACAGGACTTTCCAAAGGACACAGTAAGATGTCTTCTCCAAGTCCACAAAGCACATGTAGACTGGTTGGGCAATCTCCCATGCACCCTCAAGGATCCTGCCGAGCGTATAGAGTTGGTCCAGAGTTCCATGACCAGGACGACGACCTACTACTCCTGAATCCTAGTGTTAATTTCTGAAATTATGACAGCAAAATTCAGATGTTGAAATATTTCAGGGGAAAGTTCATGGGATAACAAATGCAAACGGGGAATTTTAGAAAAAAAATATTTTGGCAATAATAAAGGGAAAAGTAAAAAGTAGAAATTGATCTTAATAGTTCCCTTGGTGTGCGTCGACAGTACTAAGATGGCCAACATTATAATATACAAACTTCATGTTATCCGTTCAAATAACCAGAGTTGTAAAGCAGTACATCACTGGCTGTTATTCTTAAATTGTCATGTTTTAGTTGTCACTTTACACTAAAATAATATGTACTGTGCCGCTTAGATACTGCCAACTCCGAGAAATAGTTTGAATTCCACTTTGTATTAGTATTGTAAGGTGTTTGACATTTGAGTGAATGTGGTAGATAAGAAAATAAATACAATCCCATTGCCTGTTTAAAAAATATGTTATAGGTAAATAGCCGGGTAATGTGATATTTTGTGGATGGATCTTTGTCATTGCACAAATACAACAACATTTTGTTTTCAGCACAAACCGTTCAAGATTATGAGAAGTGAATGATTGATTGAGAAGTTTATTGACATCTTAAAGAATTGAATCCATGTAATGCTTTAAAAAGGCAAATGGCTTGTTTCCATTGTGGTCCATAGACAAACACTGTACAGGGTTAGAGAACAGGAACGCAGATGGGTGGCCACAGTGGGGCCTCGTAAAAGGTGGGGAAAAGGTCAATCTTAGACTCCTGAGTCTGGAGTGAGAAAAAAAACTTGATTGCAAAGCACATATTGAATTGAATTGAAGTATTTATTTCAAACCTGCACAATACAACAACACACATTTTTTTTTACATTTTGGCACAGACATTTATCCAAGGCTTGAAAAGGGGTTGGATGAAGCAGATGCTTATAATATCCCAACCCCTCTCACTCATTCCACATTTAACATAAAGAATATAATACAAGAACAATACTATACAAACAAAAACAAGAAAAGCTCCTGTACACTAACAATACAATAGTACCAATGTTACTATGAGACAAGACAAGACGAGACAAAACACACACACACACACACACACATACACTTACACACACACACAGGCCCAAACACTCTCTGACCATACACCTCTCTCCCATCGCTCTGTGCTGAGGGCATCACTCTCTTTCCTCCTCGTACTTCTTCAGTACTTCTTTTTTAAACAGTCTTTTGAATTGAATCATGTTAGAACAGGTTTTTAACTCGTCCCCTAAGTTGTTCCACAAAGTGACTCCACGCACTGAAATGCACATTGAATTTAAAGTTGTTCTAGATTTAGGCAAACATAATTTGTTGTTTCCTCTTAGACTGTAACTATGGTGAGCATCTCTATCCTGGAATAGGTTCTGTATATTGGATGGTAGAGAGTTTTGGGATGCCCTAAACATAATTTGAGCAGTTTTATAGTTGATCAGATCGTGCAGTTTAAGTTGCTTTAACTCCATGAATAGTGGATTTGAATGATGTCTGTAGTGAACATTGGACACAATCCTAATGGCCTTTTTCTGTAGAGTGACTAAAGGCTGTAGATGGGATTTATAACAATTTCCCCAGACTTCAACACAATAGTTTAAATATGATATAATAAATGAATGATACAATAACAGCAGAGCATTGGTGTTCAATAAATGACATGATCTCTTCATCATTCCAACACATTTAGCAACTTTTGTCCTCAGGTAATTTATATGAGGCTTCTATGAGATATTTTCATCTATTACCACTCCTAAGAATGAATTTTGTTGAATATATTCTATTGGTGTATCATCAATAACAATCCTGATGGGTATATTACTTTTGCGATTGCTAAAGAGCATGATTTTGGTATTCTTTAAATTCAGAGGCAATGTGTTGTTATTAAACCAAGTTTTTAACTTTATCATCTCCTCAGTTACAGAGGCCAGAAGTTGCTTCACGTCGTCACCTGCACATGTAATGGTTGTATCGTCAGCAAAGAGGATGAACTTCAGCAGTGTTGATACTTTACATATTTCATTGATATACATTATAAATAGTGTGGGTCCTAGTATCGACCCCTGGGGGACTCCACAGGTTATGTTCATGAGTGTAAATTGATGTTGGTCGATCTAAACAATCTGCTGTCTCTCATTCAAGTAGCTCTTCAGCCATTTCCCTGCCACTCCCCTTATGCCATAGTTTTCCAGTTTATTTACCAAAGTCTGGTGGTCAATGGCATTGAATGCCTTTTGCAGGTCAATAAAAATTCCTATAACAAATGTGTTCTTCTCGATACCATTAGTAATGCCCATCCATCCATTTTCTACCGCTTATCCCTTTTTGGGGTCGCGGAGGGTCGCTGCAGCCTATCTCAGCTGCATTCGGGCGGAAGGCGGGGTACACCCTGAACAAGTCGCCATCTCATCACAGACCATTAGTAATGTTCTCTATTAAATCACTTAAAGCTAATGAAGTTGACCTATTTTGTCGGAACCCATATTGACAATCGGATAATAATTAGTGCTTTCCAATGAAGCCACAAACTCTATTATCAAATAATTTTTCCAATATTTTTGACAACTGTGGCAGAAAGGAGACAGGCCGGTAATTTGTGAAGTGGTGTTTGTCTCCAGATTTGAAGATGGGGATGACTTTTGAGAGTTTCATTTGTGAAGGAAATTGTCCAAGTTGAAAAGATAAATTGCAGATGTATGTGAATGGTTTGATGATTTCTTCTGCTACATTCCGGACCGTCCTCATGTCGAGGTCATAAATTTCACGTGATGTTTTGTTCTTGCTTTTCTGAATAGCCTCTAAGACTTCCTTTTCGACAGTCGGAGTAAGGAACATTGAATAAGAATTGTTTCCAATAAGTTCCATGGGCTGTTCATCATTAATTGGGATTTTTTTGCCAGCTCAAGCCCAATATTAACAAAAAACATGTTGAAGACGTCAGCAATCATCTTCTTGTGACTTATGATTTGGTCGTTCTCAACAAAAAACTCCGGATAACAAGGACTGTTTGAACCATGCCCAATAATTGTATTTAATACCCTCCAAATTCTCTTTAAATCATTTTTCTTTTGGATTAATAGTTTGGTGGTGTATTCTTTTCTGCTTGCTCTTAAAATGCTAGTTAATGTATTTTTATGTGTTTTGTACTTTTGTTCTGTTTCTATGGTTTGATGCCTAAAAAAAGTCCTATATAAATAATTTTTCTTTTTGCAAGCGTTCGCAAGCTATTGTTATCCATGGAGTTTTTGTGGAGTTAGTTATAGTGCATTTTTTGATGGGGCAGTGTGTATCATAAAGTGAGAAAACAATGTCATGAAATAAATTATAAACTGCATTTGTATCTGGCATTTGAAAAAAATAATCCCACTTTTGTTTCGCTAAACCATTCTTTAGTGCTGTTAATGATCTTTCTGTTGTGGCTCTTCGATAATATTCACTATTTACAGGTTTGGATGTTTTGCAGTTAATATTGTACACCATAACACCGGTAAATGATCGCTGACGTCACTCACTAACAAGCCTCCAGTTATAGTCTGATCTACAATGTTACAGAATATGTTGTCAATAAGTGTGGTGCTGTGTGTTGTGATTCTTGTGGGTCGTGTGATCAGTGGGAATAAACCCATGGAGAACATGGTGTCAATAAATTCTGCTGTGTGTTTGTGTTTATTAGGATTCAAAAGGTTGATATTAAAGGCACCACATACTATATATTTTTTGTTTCTCTTAAATAATTTTTCCATCCATTCATTAAATATTTTCAAGTTGGATCCTGGTGTCCTATAAACGCATCTTACAATAATGTGTTTCCTATTTGAAAATGATAATTCCACAGTGACGCATTCGAAGAGTTCCTCAACAGCTAAACACATATCATTTACAATACTACAGCTGATATTTTATGTATATTTGACATATACATATTACATTATACAACTGGACACATGGGCAGTTTATCCAGTAGTGACAGGCAGCCGAAGTGAACAAGTCAATTTGGAAAATGCTAAACAGTACATTGGTCCTCTCGATTGGAAACTTAAGTACAAAAAACCCATGGCCGAACAGTTGACCGACACAAAGTAGTGTGCACACTATGCAGGAAAACGTTTTCTTTCCACCTAAACATTTCCATCTTATAATAGCACATTAACACAAAAGGAGTAGCAGGTCCACATTAATGTGAATAAATGTTTGTTCAGTTCAGATCATTTATTTGAGCTCAAAAAAATAAAAAGCAATACATACATATTCATACTCGCCATAAGCAACAACAATGTTGCGTGCACACAGTTACATAGCTGAAGCACCTTGAGCTCAAACGGGGTAAGCAGGGTACTCTAGAATAAATGTTTGTTTGTAATAAGGTGTTTAAACACATTAAATGCATAAAGTAAAACAATTAATTCATTTTCTTATCCAATGTAAAATGAAACTAATAGATAAAAACAAAAAATTATTTATTTGTGATTAATCTGAATATATGTATAACTGAATAAAATGTGTAATTGTTTGACAGCACACATTTTATTTTAATTTTGCCTGGACATACATCAAAGAATCGACACCCTTAATATTAAGGGTGTCGATTCTTTGATGCATTGCGATGCGACACTTTGAAAATCAATATCGATTAGCAAACTTTCAAAAATCTATTATTTTCCATAACAGAACCACATAAACAGCTCTGCAGCACTTAGAAATTGGTTGGAACAAAAAAATCTGCCTGGACAGTTTTAAAGGACAGATTGTATTGTAGTTTCTACCGTGCCGTTAGGAAAATGACGTAGAGCTCGATCAGCAATTGCTTTATTCCACAACTGGCGATAAACTGCCGTAACCACGGGAAAACATCAACAGAAAAAATTCAATGTATGTTTTTTATCTCCAAAATCAACCTTCCTCACACCACACCGGATTGAGCCACTGATCAATTCAATTCTAAAGAAAAAGTCACAAACGCCAACACTGCTCGCTGCAGTATTAAACCTACAGAACTCTGCAAAAAGCTGACAATTTTAGTTTAAACTATTTGTAAAATATTTTGGATGGAAGTCTTTATTATTTTTTTATTTGTTTAATTGTATTTGGTATAAAACTTGCTAGTACTGAAATCTGTGAAAATAGAGAGTTTTGTTTAAAATAAGGTGTCTTTCTAAAGGCAATATACTATATATAATATTATACTATGTATTGAGAGCGGCTTTTTTGTGGGGAAAAATGTTGGATCTAAAAGATGGATGAATAATTGTCTAATCAAATCATAAAACCTTGAATCGCAATCAAATTGTGTGGTGCCTAAGATAGCACAACCCTAGTTAAGCATGGTTATTCTTTCTTTAATATGCATACATACATACACACTTTTCTTTTATGTTCAAATTGACAGTTTTAATTTAAATGTCTTTATTATATTTAAAATGTAATTGATAAAAAGAACAAACTATATTTACTAATGATATAAATAATATAACTAGCTCGAAATTGTAGAGACTTTGCTGGAGGCCGCTGAACCTGTCACTGTTATCATTTAAAACCATAAGGAGTCAAAGTGTGATGAGATTTAATACATGCATAAAACTTGAATCACCACCCATCCATCCATCCATCCATTTTCTACCGCTTGTCTTTTTCGGGGTCGTGGGGGGTGCTGGAGCCTATCTCAACTGCATTTGGGCGGTAGGCGGGGTACACCCTGGACAACCATTAAATGTAATAATGATAAGCTGCTTGGTCAATGTTGGCTCAGAGTTCACAGTATTGGAGTAAATAAAGTATAACACTATAAACTGTTATGTTTGTCTGAAGGGCCTATCAAGGACCTGCTGAATGAGGTCTAAAGGATTGTATTTGCTTGCTTCTTTTTCACAAAAATGTGTCAAGAACCCATTGAAAGGAATAACCTTTGCTTTCAATAGCCTAGAGTAACTTGGAGATGAAGGCCTTTCAAATGTACTGGAATGGAGATATACATGGAAGGCCAGCATGTAAAACTGAACATGAAACAATTTATCACTTTAGCAGTCCCAGCGTGCCTGGTCCTGTCCTCTCCAGGCGCTACCTGCAACTACTGTGGATGCACATCAAACAATGTCTCTCTCTCTCTCTCTCTCTCCCTTCCTGTCCATATTGTGATAGGCCATCGTCTAATTTGTGTATATAGTATAAATTGTAATTGTGTTCATTATGACCTCACTTTCTTCACGAATCAATGGTGAAAAAAAATAATTTTGCTTTAAGACACAAAGTGTATCTTCAAGATTTTTCTCTGAGGGTAGTACATTTTAAAAAAAATGTCCTCAGGGCAGAAATATCTTTGTTCGATCTTACTACAAAGGCAATATTCTCCATAACGTTAAAACAAATACTTTTGAGCAATGCAGAGAAAGAAAGATCATTGCGGCTGTAAAAGATGGTGAGAATTGTTTATGGACAGACACAACAGGTGAAGCTGCATCCAAAGCCTCTGACTCCCGTCCACACATGTATTTCAATACTGAAGTTAAGCGCTGCTCGGTGCTGATCATTGTGCCAGTTTTGAATATCTTCTTGTTGGCCATTTTCTTGACAGAAGAAATCTGTCTCAGCCAAAAAATTTAGTTGAATTTATATAAAACCTCCATTTTCCCTAGTTTGTGTTTCAAAGTCAACATAATGTTAATCCAGCAGCTAAATTTATACTTTCATCATTATGCATGTTTAACAAGCAGCAACTGTAAAATAGACTGTTCAAACACTACGTAGACACTAAGCCAGGGCAATATATTGATTTTATTGATACATTTAAGTTTTTTTGTCACAGACAATTTAATATATATGATTTTTATTCCCATCTTGCTTGCTCCTCCTCATACTTTTTGCCCCCCAGGAGCTTCTGTAGCTTCTGCCCTCCGCCTTACTTCCATAGCTGAGATTCACACACCCAGCAAAACATGGCTAATGCTAATTAGAGCGAGATGTTTGTTCCGACGAAAAGAAAAGTGTTGTCTGTAGTTTGGTTTTGCGGAAACGGGCGTGGAACAAATGACTGCACGCTGCTAAGTGGGTTTAAGAAAGGCAGCAGCACAACAAACCTTTTCTTGCATCTGAAACCGAAGCCTGTAGTCGAGTGCGGGAAATCTAACTTCACGAGGCGAACAAAACCGCAACAACAGACAAACTCTGGCGAAAATTAACTTACTGAGGTTACCAGGTATGTATGATGAGAACAAAACACAGTTCACTCAAGCAGTCGCTCTGCACACTGCCAATCTTTTTTTGAATTACTCTGTCATTTGTACTCATTGGTTTCTATAAAAAGTAGGGGAAATAATCATAAATCAAATTTATTATTAGCCTGTGGAAAAAGTTTATTTTGATATTTACCTCAGAAGGCTGCAAATAGAAAAGAGGCATTCAATTTTTATTGACATTTTATTTGATATTTTTTAATTATTATTATTATTATTTGAAACTCGATTTTGCATGTCACTATAAAGTTATATAAGCCTTGCTTGTTCAATATTCAATGCAAAACTTGTTTGGGTCCCTATTAAAAGGTTAATTTGTTCAACCTTGGCCCGCGGCTTTGTTCAGTTTTAAATTTTGGCCCACTCTGTATTTGAGTTTGACACCCCTGTGTTAGATTGTTAGTATGGACATAGACTTTTATATAACAAGCTACATATTTAATGAAAGATAATTACTGTAATGTTACATGAATTTGAAAGTAATTTAAGAAAACAGAAAATGCTATGTATAATTAATTTGGTATTTTTCTGTAAAAAAAATAGAAATATACATAGTTTGTCATTACTGGCATATTACTAAAAAATAACAGGCGGATTGTTTATTTACAGATAATGTCTTCAATTCTACAGTTTTATAAACTATTAAAAAAAAATAGAAAAATTACAGTAGAAATTTTGAGTAAATTAACCATAAAAATAGGATTTTTTTTTTACAGTGTAGTGTAGATACCATGTATTGGATATTCTTTGGTGCAACTTTTGCTCCACAGTCACATTTTTAACACCCTTTCTGATTACTGTCGTCCCTCGTTCATTGCTGTTTATTGGTACTGCACATTATCACAAACACATTTCCTCAATGTAGGATTTTTATTAATAAATGAAATATTTTCATAGTTGGAGAATAATAAAACTGTATACAACCTTCTAAATATATATATTTTTAACATTATTGGAGTTCTCAAAACATAAAATAAGTCTGAGTCACCTGTACGTTCCTTCCACCCAATACGGTAGCCTTGATTGTGTTCTATTGTGGATTACAGTACTCACCCGTAGCCTGGAGGACCCTCTAAGTGACATTGCTATGGCCGTCACCCGGCCATTAAAACACAGCCATGACGTGGAAATACTTTTGTCACATCCTGGATAATTCATATAAATTAGAACTAGGCTTTCGTGTGTTAAAACCACGGGCATATTGTTAATTTTGCAAAAACATGGTCAACAGTCGCAACTATGATCATTAGCTTTGTTGTTACTTGTTAGGTTAGTATTGCATCTTGTTAGTCATTCCACATATCTCACGCCAAAGCTGTCTTGTTGATGTCGAAGATAAAGTGCAACCTGAAACAAGAGATTTCATCTCCACTTTGCCTGGACAGCTGTTGAAAACTGATAGCAGTCTCAGTTAGCCCGAAGTGCCGTGCCGAATGTCTGATGCTGTGCCCCGCTGTTGTCTTTTTACCCGTGTCAGTTTCACCAATGTGGAGCTGGGTTACTGATGAGAGCGGAATTGTTCTGCCAAAAGTTGGTGAACTTAATTGTCGCTGTGAAGTTAGGGCCAAAATTAGCCACTGGTGTTAGGATGGTAAATGGGTTATACTTGTATAGCACTTTTCTACCTTCAATTTTCTCAAGGCGCTTTGACACTATTTCCACATTCACCCATTCACACACAGATGACGGGAGCTGCCATGCAAGGCGCTAACCACGACCCATCAGGAGCAAGGGTGACGTGTCTTGCTCAAGGACACAACAGACGTGACGAGGTTGGTAGGTGGGGATTAAACCAGGAATTCTCAGGTTGCTGGCCCGGCCACTCTCCCAACTGCGCCACGCCGTCCCGATGGTTCACCCTTAACCCGGAAACAGAAGTAGCTCACTCAGTGTATAACTTTATCACCTGCCAAAATATAACAGCAAGAGAAAAAAGACAAGTACTGTATTATAATACATTAATCAAACTTGATTTAACACTTAATTTAGGCCAAAACCATGTAGAATATGCTTGAAAAAAAGTTACAAAAAATGTAGTGAAGGCGTGATATTTCAAGCGCGACGACGGTATGCCTGCAAACAGTTTGTTTTGGGGGGCTAACTTTTTTAGATGCAAATAATCCCCTCCTTAAACTGCCCCGTATACTGTCGAAATATATATTTTGAAGGCAAACGTCACCAATGTATTTTTTCCCAGACACTTTCAAAAATAAACTTCATGTTGCACAATGATGTTGTTTTGTGCATGTCACAGTTAGATGAAAATAATACTTCATCTTCACAGCTTTTACACAAAATATATAATTTGGACGCTGAAAAAATGTGATGTACAGCTTTCTCTTGTGGTTTTTCAACATGATCATAATAATGTTGGAATGATGCCAGCTTGCAGCGGCTAATCCATATTGCAAAAAAATCCCGTCTGAAATGCGGTGGACAAAAAAACAGGGGATCATTTCAAAACAGCGTTCAGAGGCATTCAAAACTGCGTGCAAACTCATGTCCAAATGCATGAACCTTCTGATTTGACAGACTGGCATTATTTAACATGAGTAACAACATTTAGCGGTCAGAAAAGAGGAAAATCATCATAGGTCCCCTTTAAAAACAGTACTTGTATATCACAAGTTGACCAGTCACCTGTTTGAAAAATGTAGTGTTTCGCCAAGAAAAATCTTAGGAATGGTAAATGTCTTGGTAACTATCAAAAAACATTTCCAATGATGCTTGAATAACTTTTAGCATGTCTGACTCAACCAAGGGTATGCACATGTGTGTGTGCGAACTGTGCAGCTGTCAAGGCAGACAAGGAAGCATGGGATTTTTGTGGTGCACACAGAACCTGCTTAACGCTACAAGCACCATATATTCACTCTAAGTGAATATCAGGTTCCTTAGAGTACTCATTCCAGGGTTCCCTAGGTTTTGCTTCAGGCAGTTTCTCAGTAGGAAAGATGAGAGGCAGGCCAGAGTCATCAATCGCATGGATCAGCTGCTCGGGCTACGACTTCCTTGTCATGTATGAGTTGTGACTTTAGAAGGTTATTATCCAATCCAATCCAATCCCCTTTATTTACATAACGCTATTAACAACAAAACTGTCTCCAGAGTGTTGCACATAAAAAAGAAACAAAAGTAATTCAATTACAAGCATTTCAAATGAAACAAGTAAACGATAAACAAACAAATAATAATAATAATGTAATAAAAGACATCAATAAAATAGAATAAAACAATAACAACAAATCAATATAATGGAATAAAACAATACAAGACACAAAGGACCACAAGACTCACACCGATTTAAAAGCCAGAGAATAAAAGTGGGTTTTAAGACGAGATTTAAAACATTCAACAGTGGGGCCCATTCTGACATGAAGGAGCAGAACATTCAAAAATTTAGGGCCAACAACAGAGAAGGCCCTGTCTCCCCTACTTTTAAGGCTCGTTTTAGGCCCCACAAGTTGGAACTGGCCCTCGGCCCTCAATACGCGAGGTGGAGCATAACTTTGGATGAGGTCCTTGATGTACTTTGGGCCGAGTCCATTCAAAGCTTTAAAAACAAACAATAACATTTTAAAATCAAGTCTAAAATGAACAGGAAGCCAATGCAGAGAAGCGAGAATCGGAGTGATGTGTTCTCTTTTTTTGGTCCCTGTTAAAAGTCGTTCCGCAGAGTTCTGGACTAACTGTAAGTGTGACAGTGCATGTTGACTTATTCCAGTGTAAAGTGCATTTCAGTAGTCCAGGCGTGATGAGATAAAAGCCGAAGGGGATAAAAACTTGATTTAACAATGGCGTTGATTTGTTTGTCAAATTTAAAACCATGGTCTATAATGACTCCAAGGCTGGTGGCTGTGGGACATACAGAGTTCTTAAAAAAGTCCAAGTCCAGCAGAGGATCAATGTTGCCCAGCAGCACAACTTCAGATTTTTCCTCGTTTAGCTTTAAAAAATTCCACGCCAACCAGGCCTTGACGTCATTTAAGCACTCAAATAAGGGTCCAGGGGGGTAAGATTATTTTTAGAAATTGGCAAATATATTTGGCAGTCTGCATAAAAATGATAAAACATGCCATGCTTTCTGAATATTGCACCAACGGAAATTATATAATGTGCAAACAGAATGGCCCCGATAATTGATCCTTGGGGGACTCCACAGTCAAGGGGGGCAATGGATGAAGTTGAGTCTCCCAATCTTACACAGAAACCTCTCCCTGACAGGTAAGACCTGAACCACTTCAGAGCAGTCCCCCTGATATCCACATAGTCTTCCAAACAAAATACAATAATTGTGTGGTCAACTGTGTCAAAAGCAGCAGTCAGGTCTAAAAGCAATAAAATGGCTGAACTGCCAGAAACAGTTCTTAAAAACAAGTCATTAAAAACCTTTAAGAGTGCAGTTTTGGTGCTGTGGAAGGCTCTGTAACCTAGTATCTAAAATGCCACTGGCATTTATTAACTGAGTATAAGTTGAAGGATTCCGTACTCACAGTTCTGTTAACAGGTGCAGTCGGTGGAAGATTCTTGGCTGGATCTTGCTGATGTTATTCATACTGAGATCCCTGAAGGGAGGAGCAGAGAAATTACAGAATTAAAGTATCAATCAGTGCACAGACTACCTTATCAATGGTCTTTAAAGATTTGTAGGCCATGTAAATTGCAAATGTATAGAAGGTGTATTTCACATGATGATCAATCTTGCAGAGTCAGCAGTAAGGCGCAAAGAGAGGTTGAAATGTTTGGTAGGTTAGAGAAGGAGGTGGAGAAGAGGGAGATATATAAGAATTTCCCCAGTAAATCATTGTTGGGCAGCTGTAATTTCCTCCTTTTCCCAACGACTTTCTCTTTTCCAGATGTCTCACTCCCTAGGTCTGAACCCTCAGTCTCCTTTCGTACCTAGCTACTTTCCCTTGCCCCCCTCCTCTCCACTGTCCTCCGATGACTTCTCAGGAGACCACCCCTCTCCACCTTTATTGCTGTAATGTAGACACACTCCATTTCTCTCATTCTCTGACACACTCTGACTTAGTTTTGTTGGGGCTGAATGTTGATGCAGCTGCCGTCACTGAGATTAAGCATGTGGATGTTGAGGTGCTTCCATGTGTGCATGCATGAAATTGTACAGTGACAACTTACATTTCAGTATCTGGTAGAAAACATATCTTACATTGTGGCCTCATGCATGTAAGGCCTTTGGATAAACAGTGCAAAACACTGTTTATGTCGCCCCTCATTTTGACTCCATGGTTCATAGGGGCTTGCCCGCGTCTTCAAGAATGAGGTAGGGTTAATGTGTGTGTTTCTTCCATTGCTCAAATTCAATACAGACCACCAGGCAAGCAAGTGTGAACTGCACATTCAGAAGCCTTTTGTAGCTGGAAGTTTTGACACGCTAGCTGTTTGTCACATCAGCTAAGCTTGGCTGAATAGATTATTCCTGGCATGATCTGTGTTACACTTTAGAGGAGTGTGGAGAAATGCATGACAGCATTTTAGTGCACATAGTTTTGTATTTGGAAAGGCTTTCATATCCTTTTGAGACCCAGCATATTTATGTGTGTCCTCTGTAGAAGACATTTTGTATTTGGTCCATATATTTTGTCAGACTTCAAAGTTAGGAAAGTAATAGCCCGTGTATGAATGTGAGCTGTAATGGGTATGAGGACAAGTGAAGTTAGCTAATACTCCCTACCTAACGACCCTGCTAGTTTATGGTTTGTCTTTACACTCCTTCACCAAAACACATTTGTTTGTGGGCTATGTGCAATTTATTTTCTATGTTAATTAATAAATACAGGATGTTGGACTTGTTGTATTGCAAGGGAAGGATGAAATAATTGGTCAAAATTTGGGCATTGGGGCAGCAACAGGCTTGCACATGGCCGGAACTCTTCCCACAGGAAGTCGCCTGTACTTAAACCGTGAACTCAAATCCATTTATCCCCTGGATGAAGAGCTGGACAAGGTTCTTCCAGTAAATAAAACTATAACAAAAAAAGTCCCAAAGCCATATCGGATGCCAGATAACACACGATTAAAAATTGAAGGGAGGGGCAAGCGCCAGTGATGGTAATTCGGAAAGGGGCAATCACAAAATGATATGACAACAAGCCATTGGTGATGGTTTCTACTTAACATGATAAAAACGCTGAGGATATCTGAGAAGACCAGCAGTCATAAGGGAGTACATGTTGACAACATGGGTGGTATGGACCTCTGTGACAACATGCTGAGCTTATATCACCTGATAATCAAAACCAATATATAGTCAGTTGCTCATTTTGTTGATGTTGCCATAACAAATTCCTGAATCCAGTAGTCGGACAGAGTAATGTTTAACTGATCAGCAAAAACAACTAAACAGTTCCTGGGTTTCAAATTTCTACCATGACCACACGGGCAAGAGAATACATGATAAAGAGCATTGTTTAGACAGGGGTGCCAATTAGGTCAATCGCGAGCTACCGGTTGTTCGTGGCGGGTGTGTCAGTCGATCGCCAGGCATTAAAAAAATAGAGCTAAAAATTAGCCATCATCAATCTTCACTGTGACGACACTTTCGTCACTTGATTGACATTCACGGCACATAAGGATCCTGTATGATGACGCTGGCTGCTGCGAGCTCAGTATGAAGAAGAAAAAAACCACCGGCAGAAATGCGAAAAAACACTTTTTTTCAACTATCTCTTTTGCGAAATACCTGCTGTCAAAAGTCAAAAGACAGACCGCACAGTAATTTGCACCGAGGTGATAAATAATTTTGTAAAACTTCTTCTGATGATAAAATACAGGACAAATGTTTGGTGCATATGCAAATGTTTGTAGTAACTAAATAAACAATAAAAACAACCATTGTTTGCATAAGGAAACAATACAAAACAATGTAACAGTATTAAAATAATACAATCTTACTCTTATTGCGTTCTTCTAAACACGACTGTTTAGGAAGAAATCTATAACAAATTAATGTTAAAATAAATGCAACAAAAGTATACATATCATCACAGGTTGCTCTTAGTGAGTATGTTTCCATGCACCAAATTAGTCTGATTTCTCAAATAGTGCATTTTTTTGTAAATTTTTGCCAACATGACCACATTGTCTGTGAAAAGCAGATACCGCATTTTTCGGAGTATAAGTCGCTCCGGAGTATAAGTCGCACCGGCCGAAAATGCATAATAAAGAAGGAAAAAAACATATATAAGTCACATTTTTGGGGGAAATGTTTTTGATAAAAACCAACACCAAGAATAGACATTTGAAAGGCAATTCAAAATAAATAAAGAATAGTGAACAACAGGCTGAATAAGTGTACGTTATATGACGCATAAATAACCAACTGAGAACGTGCCTGGTATGTTAACGTAACATATTAAGGTAAGAGTCATTCAAATAACTATAACATATAGAACATGCTATACGTTTACCAAACAATCCGTCACTCCTAATCGCTAAATCCGATGAAATCTTATACGTCTAGTCTCTTACGTGAATGAGCTAAATAATATTATTTGATTTTTACGGTAATGTGTTAATAATTTATTTTCTTTTTTTTTTCATTTTCTTTTTATTGACATCCAGCATCAGACATTCCTATCCATTACATCATATTCACATAAATCATATATCTATTGTCTGCCCTAAATGTCAAAATATTTTTGTTTATATCCCACCCATGTGTTAATAATTTCACACATAAATTGCTCCTGAGTATAAGTCGCACGCCTGGCCAAACTATGAAAAAAAATTGCGACTATCAGTCCGAAAAATACGGTACCTACCGTAATTTCCGGACTATAAGCCGCTACTTTTTCCCCTCGTTCTGGTCCCTGCGGCTTATACAACAGTGCGGCTTATTTACGGCCTGTTCTTCTACGACACCGACGAAGAGGATTTCGGTGGTTTTAGTACGCAGGAGGAAGACGATGACACAATGATTAAAGACTGACTTTTCATATACCGGTAGGCTGGTTATTTTGATAACGTACAGGCGAGCACTTTGTATTACTTTGCACCGTTGTATTATTTGTACTCTGCACGAATGCTGTTCGCCATGTCAAAGATGTGAAAGTTTGATTGAATGATTGAAAGATTTATTGTTAATAAATGGGACGCTTTGCGTTCCCAAACAGTCATCTCTGTCCCGACAATCCCCTCCGTGGTAGCAGGAACCCCTATATACTACGGTAATTACACATCAAAACCCTGCGGCTTATAGTCGGGTGCGGCTTATATATGGAGCAATCTGTATTTTCCCCTACATTTAGCTGGTGCGGCTTATAGTCAGGTGCGGCTTATAGTCCAGAAATTACGGTAATCTTGCAGCCACCAAACCAAATCCCCTCAACGCCCTGACATTGCCTGAACATTCTGTCCATAAAAGTTATGAACAGTCCAACCCTCACTTAAAATAGGTCCGACTTTTTCTGCAGACCAAGTTCTGACACCAATCATACAGTAAGCGGACTGCCACAATAAGGCGGTCCAATACCCCATTCTTTTTGAGCACTCTCCACAGGACTTCCCGAGGGACACGGTCAAATGCCTTGTCCAAGTCCGCAAAGCACATGTAGACTGGTTGGGAAAACTATAGAGCTGGTCCACAGTTCCACGACCAAGACGAAAACCACACTTCTCCCGTGAATCCAAGGTTCGACTATCTGGCACAGCCTCCTCTCCAGCACTTGGATAGACCTTAGCAGGCTGAGGAGTGTGATCCTGCAATAGTTGTAAGTTGGACTTGATCAATAATCAATAATGCACCAGCATTTTGAACACATTATCCCAAAATGCTTTGTTGTTTGTTTTTATTTGTATTTTAACTGTCCTTGTTTTTTTTACATGTTAAAATGATACTTTGTTTTTTAGCACTTGTCCTTGCAATAATTTTCTTGTAACAGCCGAATGAGCAGCACCGTTGCAGTACAAATAAATATCTATGAATGAATTAGTCATGCTTGTTGTTAGTAAGCACATGCCTAAAATAACTCAAGTTGAATTTAAAATGTGATTGCTAAATTAAAGCCACTGAATATGTTAACGCTGTTTTATCTGATTCGTCGACTAATTGTTACGATAGTTGATGACTAGTCGACTATCAAAATACTGTATCATTAGTTGCAGCTTTAGTTGAAAGGCATTGTGATTGTTTGTGCAAACTTTATACCAGCGACATGCTTACAACCAAAAACAGTTACGCTTTATTCACCAACTTAGTGCACTGAACTCAGTGCACTCAGTGTAGGCTTGTTTGCGCAGTAAGTAGAGAGGAGACACTCACCGCAGCCTCATCTCATGTTTCTGCCCCGTATTGGATCAGTAAACATGAACATTTAACATGTTTTACTTAACATTTGGAATCACACATAAAATACATATATAATTCGATTCAATGGACAAATATTCATATTTATTGTATAGTATTCTGTCGCACTTGCCTCTTCTGACCGCACGTCCCTGTAGTGAATATGTTGTGTATTTTATTTGTATTTTTTAATAAAAATGTTAATTGTGAGTTGTCTTACCGCCAAGGAGGCAGTAAATTTCCCAAACAATTGAAATATACTTTTTTCTCTGTTCTTTAGAGTAGATTTAACTGGCATGAACTCCATTGCACCAGTTCAAGAATAAGATCCAATATGAAGCAATCTGTAGCACACTCCCCACTGCCACTTGGTTGTATGAGCTGTGTTTCTGCCTTGTGATAAGCTTCAACCTTTTTCTGTTAGATGTGAGTTTGTAATTAAGGTGTCTTTTTATAATTCAACTGACATTTAATATGTTCCTTATGCACTCCGAGAGGTCTAAGTGCACCACAGAGCTGACAGGGGTTCAAGGTGTCCGTCAAGGACACTTATACCAGGGCAGGCCTTCAGTCTGGGTTAGCGGAAAAATAGCTGTTTCTCTAATGACATTGTGTCACTGAGCAAAGTAGGCCATCAATCTTCCAATTGTACTAATGACATTACCATTGCTGTGCTCAACTTGGCTGTTACTTGTGTTCCATTCTCATGTTGTAATGACTTCGGAATTGTTTCTATATCTTCTTCTGCTGGCACAGCTCTGCAGTGGCATTGCACACTTTCACAGCACAAATGCATATTGACAGCTGTGGGTGCAATGTGTCATAAAGGGAGCAGTGGGCCAAGACAAATAAGTTGAAGGCTGTGAACCAGTGTAAACAATACAGGATCCAATACAGTTAAAGGTTATCAGGGTTACTGTATAGTAAGTATGATCAGAGGAGGGGAAGTCGTTTTTCCTTGCTTGCTCATTTTGGGTTTAATGCTTGAATAATATTAATAATTGGTTGGCTTTATGAAGCACTTTTTTTAAAACTCAAAAAGCATTTTACAGTGAACCCCAAACCTGCTCCATCTGTGTGTAAAGTACACTGATTGATGTTTGGAGTTAATTGCACAAGCCTGTTACACATTAGTTTCATCATCAATTTTGACTTAATATATAACACTTCTAGCTAGGCGGGTTCATAACAAAGACCACATAGGCTACTCATTAAGCGATTGATTCAATCAATCAATCAATGTTTATTTATATAGCCCTAAATCACAAGTGTCTCAAAGGGCTGCACAAGCCACAACGACATCCTTGGCACAGAGCCCACATACGGGCAAGGAAAAACTCACCCCAGTGGGACGTCGGGGTAAATGACTATGAGAAACCTTGGAGAGGACCGCATATGTGGGTAACACCCCCCCCCCCCCCCCCCCCCCCTCGAGTGGGTCTGACATAACATTGTGAAAGTCCAGTCCACAGTGGATCCAACACATCAGCGAGAGTCCAGTCCATAGTGGGGCCAGCAGGAAACCGTCCCGAGCGGAGACGGGTCAGCAGCGCCGAGATGTCCCCAACCGATGCACAGGCTAGCGGGGTCCCGACTCTGGACAGCAAGCACTTCATCCATGGCCACCGGACCTATGCAACTCCCCCTCCCAAGGAAGAGGGGAGTAGAAGAGAGAAGAAAAGAAACGGCAGATCAACTGGTCTAAAAAGAGGGTCTATTTAAAGGCTAGAGTATACAAATGAGTTTTAAGATGGGACTTAAAAGCTTCTACTGAGGTAGCATCTCTAACTGTTACCGGGAGGGCATTCCAGAGTATTGGAGCCCGAATAGAAAACGCTCTATAGCCCGCAGACTTTTCTTTGGCTCTGGGAATCACTAATAAACCGGAGTTCTTTGAACGCAGATTTCTTGCCGGGACATATGGTACAATACAATCGGCAAGATAGGCTGGAGCTAAACCGTGTAGTGATTGTGATTGAAGCAACACAATATTAAACATTGCTTTTTTTCCCTAATCAAACTATTCTTATGTTGTATATTCCTGACAACCAGCATCCTCTGCAGTGGAAATTTGATTTGTGTCTATTTTTTCAGAGTTACAAGTTTTGGGGAAAAAAAGTAGCCCTGTCTACACAACAGGAGCGCTCTGTTGTTTTTTAAAGAGGAATTGCACTTATTTTTAAATGTTTCCTATCTGTCACAATCCCTATGTAAGACAAGTACACACGTCTTTTCTTTTCTAATTTATTTTTAATCGTAAATAAACACTCACAAGAGGTGATTAACAATGTAGCTAATGGGAATCATCTATTCCAGGGGTTCATTACCTTTTTTGACCTCGGGGCCCAACTTTTCCACTACTGAGGGGCCTGGGGCCGAATCAAATATTAACACTGACTTAATAAACTTACTCTTAACTTTAATCATATTGTATAATAATATCCAACCTACTTGCAGTTTAATGGGATAACCCTTGTCAAATTATATGAAACCATGCGTTAATCACCAAGATCATTATCAAGAATTAAGTCAGGCTGATTATAAAAATAAATACTAAAAAAATATACTACTAAAGAACGGACTCATAAAACCTGACGAAAAAAATACATTTAAATACAATTACGCAGTGCTAAAATAAATTCTAAGTTCATAGTAATAAATCATTAGTTTTTTAGATAAACTGTCAATAATATTTAACTACAAATATAAATACAGCTTAACCACTTTAGTCATAATTTTAGCGTTTAAAGGAGACAAACAACTTTTCTTAACTATTGGTTTGGTACATGATTTTGTGTGCAGTAATTGGGATCTGCATTAGCCCCGAAAATTTTAAATCAAACCATGAAGGCATACAGGAGATATATATAAACAATTGCCCTTCTTCATACTTCTTCCAAACGAGCCGTTTGGAATTTGCCCAATTTGGGACGTTTTTGTAATTGTGACGTCAGCAAAATATCTCTATATATGGTGGAAATGTACCCAAAGTTATCTGTACGTGTCTGCACTGCAGTCAATAAGCTTATTTTTTGTTTGTCCTCTTGTTGTGGGGCAGACTGTACATGCTCATGTGTCCTCCGCTGTTGCCATTTCTAATACAAAACAGCGTACAGTTCGAACTTACATCTGTCAGTAGACTCGATATAAAAACGTTAAAAACTATGATTGCTGGCGGGAAGAATACACTGTCGAAGTGGAGGCACATAAATAGGATCGCCCACAAAATAGTGCATCCTGTAGATGGTCAGAAAACAGCTAGAAAACGGTCTGTAAAATATAAATTTATGTAACATTTTGACCAAACAACCACCATTATTTACATGTAATGTAGACAGCAAGGAAGCCTTGTAAATGTTGAAAATAAATAATATGACCCCTTTTAAGAAAATTCTCTATGACTTGAGCGCGAGACTTCTTCCGTTTGTTTGATATTGTCATTGCTGCCACAATTGGTGTGAACGTATATCACAACTGAGCACTGACGGATCACAGCTGAAAAACTGATATTTTTTGGTGGCCTTGTAGGGGGCCAACAATGGCCCGAGGGTTAAGAAACACTGATCTATAATTCAAAAAAATACTTTTAAATGCAGGTCACTGCATTTAAATGCAGTGACCTGCATATTAACCCTCCAGTCTATTTAATTCAAAACTACATTAAAGGGGCTGTTTGCAACCTTTACACAGACGCCTAGAGGGTATTTTACACACAATATCCCGCCCTCTCACGGCTTCTCGTACGTGATGACGTAATTATGTACTTACGTAAAACATGCATGCACATTCGCTTTAGGTGTTGTTAGCTAATAATAGCAATTTGGATAGTTATTAGCTGTCATTGATTATATATTCTATCATAACAACAACGTGACTGCAAATTGTTCTTTGCTTCTCTTGGATTGCATTTGTATGTGTTTACACGCTCCCTGCACGTATGTGTTAATGAGACCAGGGGAGTGACCGCCGTAAACACCAATCATTTCAAAATCTTTATTACATACATTTTGTAGTTGTTAAAAATATAGACAATTGTTAAACAAATGTGTTCTGTTAAACCACTAATGATAACATAAGCTAGCCGGTGGTGTTCTTGTTATATGTTTTGCTTTGAAAAATGTTACTGAGAGAAAGTTGATAACAGCACCTTTAAGCGACAAAAAAACAAACCCGCTCAAAAAGTGTTAAGTCATTTATAAAAGAAAATGTTCAAGGATTTAAATTCCTCAACAGCTTCTGACCTGTCTATAGATATATTAAGGTTTTACATTTTTGTAATATATTTTTAATGCTCTTTTTGTAAAAAAAAAAAAAAATCATAATAGGGAAAAACAAAATATGCAATATAATAATAACACTCTTTATAATGCATTATTAATTTTGGAACAATGACAGTTTTTTTTCTAAAATCTCACACTAGCTCTCTTTGCCGAAAAATGGACAAATTCATGAAAGTGTTATAAGTAAATGTATATATATATATATATATATATATATATATATATATATATATATATATATATATATATATATATATATATATATATATATATATATATATATATATATATATATATATTTATTTATTTATTTTTTCATTTTTTTTTTTTCATTTTTTATAAATGCTTAAACATTTTTTGCAGCTATAAACTCATCCATAGATATTAAGTGTTTATATATTTTTTATCAACCTTTGGGTTTTTTTCCTAGAAAAAAAAAAATGTTTTGAGAATAACCAAAATATAATGGGTAGCACGCACCGCTGCAAGAAGGTCCCGGGTTCAACTCCGAGGCTCGGAGTCCTTCTGTGTGGTGTTTGAATGTTCTTTGTGAGACTGCTGGGTTTCTCTCTGGGTACTCTGGCTTCCTCCCACCTCCAAAACACGCACCTCGGGAAAGAATGATTGGCAACACTGAATTGGCCCTAGTGTGTGAATGTGAGTGTGATTGGTTGTCTGTGTATTTGTGTTGGCCCTGCGATGAGGTGGCAACTTGTCCAGGGTGTACCCTGCTTTCCGCCCGAGTGCAGCTTGGACAGGCTCCACCCCCCGCGCCCCCGAGAGGGATCGGTGGTAGAAAATGAACGGATGAAGGAAGAAGTAGAGCTTATATAATCCTACCTCTTTTCCATTACATAGCAGTTGCGAACACTTTTGTTCACTTCCTGTTTTAAATTTATTTGCAATATAATCCATAAATAATAACCTTAAAAATAATAAATAGGGAAGCAAGTTGTATTTCATATAGTGAGGTGAATAAGACTATCTATAAGCTCTGAATGTGTATCATGGGTCTTCTTTATCATGGTGTTTTAAGGAATCTGCTGCCAAAATATTAGTCTCTTCCAAGTTACATGAAGTGAACTCACGGGCTGGGCTGGTGTCATTCCAGGGCCATATTTGGCCCGCGGGACACCACTTGTCTTAGAGTGTTTTATTTTTTCCTGCCATAGTTCCAATCTGTTTTTTTTTTTAAGAATGCAACGAAGTAAACTGCTGCTTGATTCAAATGAGTATAAGCATAAGTAATAACGTTCCCTTGGCAATGACAAATAATGCAGTAACAGCTGACCTAATCAGAACTGTCTGACATCAGACGTGATATACACACACACACTTTAATCCCAACATCTCAGTATACAAATATTTGTAAGATCATGGAATAGGGATCGTTAAAGTGAAGCAACCCATAACACTGGGCATACAATACAAGGCATAAACATTCTGGGGATGTGCCTACAGATGGAGACAACTCTCCATTATCTGCTCCTGATTAAAGAAGCCATAAACAAACGTGTGAAGTCTAAAAGCGACTTCACTCAGACCGAAAACACAAATTGCAATGGGGTGAAATGTTTTAAGATAAAGACATAACGGTGAGTCATAGGGAAAGGCTGGCCATGGCTCTGCTCTCCAACAAGCTCACTGCAAAGCAGGGGAGCGACACAGAGACATTTCTCCTCTGCAGGCCAAGGCCTCTGCTGACAACTTGACATATCGTTGGAAGGCGCTGTACTATGGCTTGTTTTTAAAATCAAATAACAGCTGTGGCTTTTTTAAACCATGATAATTATGATTGATGACTACCACATGTGCATTGTGTTGGCTGGCGCTGTGACGTGCAGATATTTTCAGCGCAAATAAACGGCCGCAAAAGAAAATCAGAATGCGAGCGCTTAAAGATTTTGCAGCCTCCATGGTATATGCGAGGTTCACAATTAGAAGAGGTTTCTCTTTTCCATTTGTATGGGCTTCTAGTGTTTAACTGGGTGGGTGTCAGTATCTGTGTTTTGTGTGTATTTGTCAGGTGTGTAGTGAGATGTATGTCACTCATTTTCACACCCCATATTGTTTTCCACTGAGCTTACAGGTGTGGTGGATATAGATGCAGGTTAAACTTTCACCACATCATTCATGGAAAAATATTGCTATGTGGGCCTACGCATTTTTTTGTGAATATTCAGAAGGGTGCCGTAAAGAAAGTCGATACACTGTGTGAGGCTGATATCACTGCAGGACAGCACATCAGAAATATCTTCCTCTATGTCTACACTAAGCCGGATAACCCCTTAAACCAGACCTGGGCATTCTGCAGCCCGCGGGCCACATCCGGCCCTTTGTGCGTCCCTGTCCGGCCCGCGTGAGGCCAATCATAAATTACAAAATACATTTTAAAAAGTATCTATCTCGAGTGTGCAATACATTGGTGCTGCTTTTGTTTTGAAAAGTGTTATTTGTATTACTTCCGTGTGGACGTATGCTCGTGCGCGATTGTGAGTAAATGTGAACAGCGGCAATCACAAATTACAAAATAAATTTTAAAGAACATCTATGTCGTGCGTGCAATACAACCGTGCTGCTTTTATTTTGAAAAGTGTTATTTATGGGCGTATGTCGGTGTGTAACCTGTGAGTGAAGGTGCACAGCGACAAGTGATGCACGGTTATCCCCGAGACGCTAAAAAAAGAAAAGTTGATGACGAATGGCATGTTTTCAACAAGACATGGACTGCCAAGTATTTCTTTACAGAAATTAAAGGTAAAGCTGTGTGCTTAATTTGTGGTACACAGGTTGCTGTGTTTAAAGAATATAGTGTAACGACCTGCTGAAGTTGATGTGTTCTTGAGTTGCGGAAATGAGGAGTGAGGCTAGATGTGCGTGTGGAAGGAATGAGATAAGTTGAGTATAGGTTGCTCAATAAAAGTTTAAAAAGAGCGTCAGACTTGGTGTGCACTTCTTCTGGACGCTAAGGTGCCGGCAGCGATTGCAGATGTCTTGTGAATCCCGGACGTGAGGAGCTCGCCGCAAAGGGAGGAGAGAGGCAGCCTTCTACAGGTGCGGCGCACGCTGCTTGGCATGGGGGAATTCCGCCCTCAATGAAGACTCCCAGGTTTGATGGCAAGGCGAACTGGGAGGCATTTCATCCCACTTCTGACACCAATTGTAGCGTCCAGAAGAAGTGCACACCAAGTCTGATGCTCTTTTTAAACTTTTATTGAGCAACCTATACTAACACAGCTCAACTTATCTCGTTCTTTCCACACGCACGTCTATCCTCACTCCTCATTTCCACAACAGCAACGCTTCCTCCTTCTTCGCCAATCACCTTACAGGCGTGCTACGTTCAAAACAAAGAGGATGCAGGATAAAGTGACAGAAATTGAAATGTTTGCATTGTATTATACATCAGGAAGTGTAGTGTAAGAAAGTGTTAAAAATAAAACCATCAAAAGCCATCTGGTTTTGTATAAAGATAAGTTAGGTTAAATTAAAATATTATTATTATTATTATTTATCTTACGGTATATCAAAAATAATTTGAGCAAAATGTAATTGAAATATTGTCGGTGTGGCCCTCCAGCAGTGCTCGGGTTGCTCATGCGGCCCCCGGTAAAAATTAATCACCCACCCCTGCCTTAAACTAATAATTATTTAGCCTAAGCCCCGTTTCAGCCACGCTAAACCAGCGTTTAAGGTTCCCCTGCTCGGACAAATGTTTACACGGGTAAGTGCCCCGTGTATTTCTTGAATCTCCGGCTCTTAGCTTTGTATGGACTCATTGATTGTTTACAAACTGAGTTCGGAGAGGAAGTGACGCCAGAAAGACCGCGTCACCAAAAACGAATGGACAATGAAGTGAAGGCAAAAGAGTGAGGAGTGTTCTGACCAGATATCTAGATCCCGAGATTGATTGTTGTCAAATGTTCTTTATCACATTGTGTACTTTCATGTCCAATAAAGATTTGATTAATTTATGATGGCTCAGGTGTGATTCACTACATTAAGGCCCCACAGCACACTGGATTCCAGTTAGTTGAAATACCACAACACTGGATATTGTTCAGATAAGTTAAATTTAAGAACTTGCACACTAAGCAACACTGGAGGTGACTATGACGTGTGCATTTTCCGCGCATGTGTACTCGGTCGCGTTGCGCCGGCTGACAGAGGGGGTGAGGAGGTCTTAAACGACCATTGTGTGTGTGTAGACAAGGATAAGATTAGGTGGGATTTACCCTGGATAAACTTAGCCGGTTTGGTGTAAAAGGGGCCTTAAATGCCTGCATGCTGCTTAATGATTACCAAAAGCCTTCTCCTCTGCACTGTTAGAAGCGCAGAAAACAGACGAAGAGAGGCGTCCTTTTTTTTCAACATATTGACAATTTCTGCAACTTTTCACAAGGAGGCTTGTGGAGAATGTTGTCTTTTCAGACTTATGAATATTGTTCTAATGTTGGATACACGTGTCAAACAATGCCAAAGTGTCAAATCATAAAGTTCATGCATTTTGGTGTGAGATTGCGCAAAGTTTTGGATGGTTTTGTTCGAGGGGTTTTGCAGTCTGGCTACGTCGTGATAACACAGCGAGGTGGACGTATTTATTTGGACATTAGTCAAGCTCTCGGCCAGAGGGGGATGAGCTCCTATCTGAATCGATCAAAGAGTGGGCTAAGGTTGTGACTAGGTGGTATCTACTGTACATGTCTATGAATGTTCTCATTCATCCTGGTCATTGTCATCTCAGGGCATTCAATCAAAACAGTTGTTTTTGTCAATATGATAGGGCGAAACCATCCTTGTCCAGGCACACCCTCCTTTTTTTGGAGTACAAACATTTGGGGTTTTGGCACCAGCCGCTGGACGAGATCTGAGCGATCTAAGTCTATGAGCACGAACTGATGAAGCCTACTCGGATGAGAGGCGAAACGTCTTCCAAGACGAACCGAACAGTACAGTTGCAATTGATTGAACTACTACACATAAGATTTATGAAGTTTATTTTCTACCGTGTCTGGAAAAGAAATAGCGGTGTGGATTTCAAGATGAATGATACTTTTGGAGAGGGTGGGAGATGGTTTAATTTGCAATCTGGGAATGCCTCCACAATCAAACATCTTGCTGACAGACTCCAAAACATGACTGTGAAGCAAAATCTATGCAGAATTTACACTAAAGCATATCCAATGCATATTATCTAGACCAGAAGGAAGGGTTTAAAATGTATATTACAATCATTAAAGGTCCCCTTTGACGACTGGCAAATGCTGGAGCCTTTTGCATCTCTTTTTATTAAGACCAATATTATTACTAAGATCAATTCCAAAGACATGCACCTGGGGATAGGTTGATTGGTAACACTAAATGGGCCCTAGTGTGTGAATGTGAGTGTGAATGTTGTCTGTCTATCTGTGTTGGCCCTGCGATGAGGTGGCAACTTGTCCAGGGTGTGTACCCCCCCCCCCCTCTCCCCCGCGACCCTAAAAGGGACAAGCGGTAGAAAATGGATGGATGGAATATAGTAACAAAATACTAAAATAAAATACTACATGGTCTAGCTCCATCCTATCTTGCTGACTGCATTGTACCATATGTCCCGGCAAGAAATCTGTGTTCAAAGAACTCCGGCTTATTAGTGATTCCCAGAGCCCAAAAAAAGTCTGCGGGCTACAGAGCGTTTTCTGTTCGGGCTCTAGTACTATGGAATGCCCTCCCGGTAACAGTTAGAGATGCTACCTCAGTAGAAGCATTTAAGTCCCATCTTAAAACTCATTTGTATACTCTAGCCTTTAAATAAACCCCCCTTTTTTAGACCAGCTGATCTGCTGTTTTCTTCTCTCCTTTGCCCCCTCGCCGGGTTATTCCGGTTCCGGTGACCATGGATGAGGTGCTGGCTGTCCAGAGTTGGGACCGTTCGCCTGTGCATCGGTTGGGGACGTCCCTGCGCTACTGACCTGTCTCCGCTCGGGATGGTCTTCTGCAGGCCCCACTATGGACTGGACTCTCACTGTTATGTTGGATCCACTAGGGACTGTACTTAGAGGGGGGGGGGGTTACCCACATATGCGATCCTCCCCAAGGTTTCTCATAGTCATTCACATCGACGTCCCTTGTGTGGGCTCTGTGCCAAGGATGTCGTTGTGGCTTGTGCAGCCCTTTGAGACTTTTGTGATTTAGGGCTATATAAATAAACATTGATTGATTGACTGAACAGAAAACTCACATGATTTGCTCCATTACATGTGATGTTTAGATGTAATCTGATACAGTATATCCAGTTTTGCTTCATAGGCTGTGTGTGTGTTCAAACATGAAAGTGTTCAGAGCACTGGATATTTGAAGATTTTCTGACGTGATTTGTGTACTGGATTGTACTGAAAACAAATTTTGTTGTAATTTGTAAGTTCAATGACAATAAAGTTCCATTCCATTGCATGGCTTTTTTTCTGAGTGGGAAAATAGAAGCCTGTAGATGCAGAGACAGATTTCCATTCATCCCCTTGGGCCCTTTCTGTCCCTTTTATCTTATGCCGCTTTCTGTCACTCTGTCTTCCCATCACTGGTTCAAATGTCAGGAGCATGGGGTTGCATAGTCCACTTTTTACAATAATGTGATTTATCGTATTTCCTCTTAGCTCTCAGCAAAGCCAATGACGTATGTCATCAGCTATGGGATAAAAGACCCCTCTCTGTGTGGTTGTGAATGCGCCCCTAGTTCGTTTTGTTGATCATTTCAAACTGGTAGGCTTCTTTGTCAAGCGCCTATGATGTAATGCAACAAAAAACGGGCCACATCATATAAAAGACAGTGACTTTTATGCTCTGAGGTTTACCTAGACTACCAGCACTCTAATCAGGAGCCAAACAGGCTGTTGGTAGGCTGCATGACAGACCACCCTGGTTGGTGAATAATACTCTAACGGGAACAGATGGAATCAGCAGGCAGGTGTTTGTGTGTAGCCTTGGTTGTGAAATGTGTCAGACAGACAAAGCTGGCCAGTAGTAAGATGAGGAGAGACATTTTTCTTCCAGGGAAAATACACTGTCTCATAGTAAATACTATGTTTAAGCATAACTGTGTGATTCACACACACACATATACATATATATATATATATATATATATATATATATATATATATATATATATATATATATATATATATATATATATATATATATATATATATATATATATATATATATATATATAAACTTAACAGACACAATCCACTTTGCCCACATTTAGTAAATCCACTTTTCTTTGTGCTATCTGGTTTGCACATGGTTATAGTACATGCAAACCTTTAGTAAATCAGGCCCAAATTGCTCTAAGGCAATGTCATCACATTATTGCTTTTCTGTCACCTTTGATCTTCTTGCCAAATATATCCGACTATGCAGAGCCAATAAGTGCACAGTTAGTGAGGAAGAATCTTTTGAGCTGCTACTAAGCATAATAATAACAAAATGCCTTGAGGATCAGAGAAAAAAAAATACTATTAAAGACAAGAAGACAGATATGTGAGACAGTTTTCTTTAGGTGCCCTGGGGCAAACCTCTAAACCTGACATATTTATCTCTTATGTTGTGTAATTCAAACATGGTATAAACTTAACGGCATATGGCAAAGTGACTTAAAGTAGTAGGGGGAAAAAGTTGCTTTAGTGCTGTCAAACGATAAAATATTTTAATCAGATTAATCACAATTTGAGTTTGGATTAATCACATGTTTTTACTCGCTTGCATAAATTAAATTAACTTAAAAATAGACCCCAATATTGTTGTAAGATCATCTGGGAACATTTTTTAAATGTTTTACTTGAACGCACGTTTTTTTTTTGTTAAATTTTTTGCTCAAAACCTGGCAACAGTTTTATGTAAATTACCATTGGGGTGTATTTTGAGGGGAAATTTGCCAGCAAGCACACCAGTTCTCAATCAGTGATATAAGCATTGGCCTGATCAATGACTGTATAACAACCAGCGCCGCCTTTCAGGTAACCATCTGCATTTACAATAAAGGAGAATGTGCAAGTCAAAATAAATTGTGTGATTAATATACATGATTAATGCGATCATGTTTTGTGATTAATCACATGAGGGGAACTGCACTTTTTTGGGGCATTTTGCCTACCATTCACAATCATTATGAGAGCCAAGAACACACATGTTTTTTTTTAAGATCCTAAAGATGATTAAAAAAAATTGCTCGCAAGCTAATGGGAGTTACCGTTGTAGCCTAAAAGCTCTCTAAAACAACTTCAAAACCCTACATCAACGTTTTATATTCACACTGCAATTATATGTGTGTATGTACAGTACAGGCCAAAAGTTTGGACACACCTTCTCATTTTAATGTGTTTTCTTTATTTTCATGACTATTTACATTGTCGATTGTCACTGAAGGCATCAAAACTATGACGGTGGCTCCCTCTTGAAGCTCATCGAGAGAATGCCAAGAGTGTGCAAAGCAGTAATCAGAGCAAAGGGTGACTATTTTGAAGAAACTAGAATACAAAACATGTTTTCAGTTATTTTACCTTTTTCTGTTAAGTACATAACTCCACGTGTGTTCATTCATAGTGTTGATGCCTTCAGTGACAATCTACAATGTAAATAGTCATGAAAATAAAGAAAACGCATTGAATGAGAAGGTGTTTCCAAAAGTTTGGCCTTTACTATATATATATATATATATA